>NW_021319315.1:1814869-1831865 GCF_001605985.2 Dendrobium catenatum | reverse complement strand
CATCGGACATCCGCCACCCTCACCTACTCCGACTACTTTCCCGTGGACAAAGACTTCCGGCATCTTCTTCCTAGTGGTGATCTCAATTCTAGTTGCAAGATCTTCTCTCGCCAAGCCTAGTGTAGCCGAGTGAATAATCCCCAAGGTGAAATTTCTCATTATTAAGTGGTGGATTGTTGTTTAATAGCTCTTAGCTTTGCTACTATTTTTGTTTATCTCCAAGGATTAGTTAATCTACATGTACTCTTTCGCCTAAGCGAGTTGAAAATCAAGAATCTTTAATGAATTTGCTTGTTATTTCAATAAGTTATTAATTGAGATTTCATTGTCAATGATTCTTAAATTTCTTAACAAGCTCCTTTTGCATGTGGTTTCACATCACAATGGATGCAGCCAAGATAGATATAAAAAAATTTGGTTGGCTGACTTCGTAACATGAGAAAATAAGTGAAGAGAGCGGTGCAAGCTTGCATCGAAGTCAGCAAGCAACATTATGGTCAAGGACATCAATGGTATCCAGCAAATGCACATTTCTGCATTGTCAAGGAATGGAAGAACCTAGGTTAGAAGGAGAACCAAAAGATAAAGGTAAGGGGATTGGATGCTAGATGAATGAAAGTCTCAAAGAAAGCATGAGATGGAGAGAAAGAAAGCAAGGAGAAATGATAGAAGGGAGAACAATCCTAAGAGTAGAAGAAGGAAGAAAGCTTTCACTATTGCATCATCAACTTTCATTGAATTATAAGAAATATGCATCATTTATAGAAATAGATCTTATTGAGAAAAGACAAAAATTAACCCTAAACAAATATAAAAATACCAAATTAGCCTTAAATAACATTTAATCCCCAAATAATGACACTTAAATACAAATAAGGCAATTAAATGATTTCGAAAACACAGACTACTCGCTACAAACAACATATAGCCTTCCACATAACTGATTCCCCTACAACAACAACATCAAGCATTTATCACACTACGTGGGGTCGGCTACATGAATCATTTTTCTCCATTGTGTTCGGTTAAGATTTAAATTTTCATTTAATCTAATAAAAGTTGTCATTTCTAATATTTTCTAGCTAAATCTTTTTAGGTCTACCTCTACCTTTCTTAATATAGGCCAAATCTAATGCATCTACTCTCCTAATCAGTTCATCGGAAGGCCAACATTTTATGTGACCAAACCATCTAAAACGACACTCTCTAATCTTATCTTCCACTAGAGCTACTCCAACCTTTTCACATATATACTCGTTTCACATAATTGATTCCACTAAGATGCGAAAATCATTACATCTGAGAATTTAATTATTGTTAGTGAAAAAGTAATCGTCATCAATTATATCGAAGAGGTAGTGCACCCATTCTAAAGAAAAGGTATGAATGGCAAATCCATCCCAAAGAAGAAGTAACTAATGGGACAAACATCCAATGAGTGAGAGATGATAAGGAAGAACATCAATACATTAAAAATCAACAATATTAGTAGAAGGCTCTTCACAGATCCTCAAGAATACTTCATGGCACTAAAAAATTATCTAGAAGCTTAAAGGTCTTCATTAATTGCTGGAATAGACAAATTTGACCAAATACTAACTAAAAATTCTTTTTTTTTTATTTGGTATTATGAGTGGTTTGGAATATTTGATTTTGGCTGATTTGGATTGATTAAATAGTTTGGACATAACCCATTGAAGAAGACTGGGTTGATCAAATGATAAAAATGGGTCAAGATGAGTGAGCAAATGCAAAGAGTACATGCATATATTGCAGGATTAGCATGATGCAAAATAGAGACAAATGTGCGAAAGACGAATGAGGGTTGGCACGAAGAGTGCCCAAGGTGAGTTAGTCGGTCACTATGTATGCACAATGCAGTATTTTGGTCATCATAAGCCTAATTGCCTATGGGTGAGATGTATAAAGATGTGCAACAAGATGCAATGAGGCCCACAAAGGTGGGATGTAAGGGGTAATGAGGTGTGCGGGCGAGATTTCGAGTGAAGCACATTCAGGGAAAACAACCTTGACAAAGGGGCACAACATACAGTATAGTGCATGTCATCATTGAGGTGACTGTTGTGTTTGTGGCAGCAACCCATAATTTGGAGCCAAGGAAGCAGGAGAGCAACGAGGTTATATATGTGATTGGAAGTATTTGTAGAAATCAAATAACTTTTGGCTGAAACTTTAATTTCAGCACTCCCAAATTCAATCCACAAGAAGAATTAATAGGAAATCAAAGAAACCCTTTTTAATTGATGATAGATGGAAGAAAACAACAAGATACAACAGATCCTCAATTAGAGAGGAGGATCCGGCTCTCTCAATTCCCTAGCCGCCGGATAGAGCCCAAAGCACCCTAAGAACACTACAATTTCAGCAAAACAAAACCTCACCTATCCCTAGGTTTAACAAAACTACTTAAAGCACACAATATCAAGAAAAATACCCAAAACAGCCCTCCAATTTAAATTTCCCTCCTAAACTGCCCCCTCCTCTCTCTTCATTAAGCAGTGGGCCCCACCCCAATGGGGGACGGATGGTTGTTGGTATCGAAATGGCTTAAGCATTAAAACTCGCCACGATGAGCCAAAAAAATGAAAAAGAAGAAAAGAGGGTCCGCGGAGAGGCCGGGGCGCGAATTTTTAGAGCCCACACCCTACTCATCTCCTCCCTAAGAATAGACTCTAGGGAAGGCATTCTCCCTTCTCTTTCCAAAATCCCCACCTCCTATCTTCTCCTCTCCTTATCGGATTAGGGTTTTCCCCACTCCCTTGACCGCTAGTGGCTTCCCTTGCCTCCGACGATGCCATGTTGGTTTGGACCTCAAGCAACTTTCTCATTATTTCTTCCACGATGGCAAACTTCTCATCAATCTTCTTATGCACGGATGAAAATTATTTTTCAAAATCTGAAATATTTTCCACCAAATCGAATTTCATTTGTCCAATCTCCCCTTCTAACACTTCTACCCAAGGTTGTGAAAATCAGACCGAACAACAAATCGGAAGGAGAGGTTCACGATTAGACTGGTCAAATCGGGATATAACTGGATGATGTAATAAATAATAATATTATTAAACATTAATAAAATTAATATAATAATGATGTTATCATTCCAAATATGACACATAAAACTTACATAATTAATTAAAAGAATTATTTTTAAAATCTCACAAATCTCATAAGAGCAAAAAAAAAACCCTCAAATCTCATAATTCTATGAATTTAGTATTTACACTCATAATAATATGATAATTTTAATTTAAATATTTTTCAGTTTTAAAATTTGATTTTTAATCTAAATTTAATTTACATATAACCATATAATTTAATATAGCATATATGATTTAAGAAAAAAGATGAGCATCTTATCGCTTATAAGAATGAATATAATAAAACTCATATTGATTATTTTCTTGTGAGAAAAAATAGATAATTTAGATTACAAATATTGTAACGTTATTTTTAGTGAAAGTTTATGTACTCAACATTGCTTATTAGTTTTGAACTTTAAGATGAAGGAGCGGATATGAAAAGTATAGTACATCATTGTTCTAGAATTTTGTTGTCTTGGAATCTTTTTACCAATCGTTTGATAAACATTTACCAATGGGTATTCCAAACAGGGTTCACTCATCTCATTGGAGAGTTGATCGAAAAGTTGATCATTGAACAAGAGTCGTGAGACAATGAGCTCACATGTTTTATACATGTAATCCTAGATTCAATCATAATAGATTGAATGGAATCTGCAACTAGAGTCAAACTCGCAATTTACCGCTAGTGGTTTTTCCAAGTTGTCATAATCAGAAAAACATGTGCATTATCATATTGATTAAATTCGGAAGATTTGGAAAATAAATGTGAAAAACACTAGAAAGCACACAGCAAAAACCTATGGCTTAGAAAGTATGTTTAAAGCAAATGCAGTATTAGAATGCTATTAACCATCCCCAATAAATGATGCACCATATAACCTATAGCAAATGCAGTATTAGAATGCTATTAACCATCCCCAATAAATGAGGCAACATAAAACCTACTTTGAATTCTTAAGTATTCCAAGAGTATAGCAAAAGATGTTGGTGACAATATAAATAAAAGTTAAATAAATTGGTAATAATAAGAAACCGAAACATTTGCAACCATTAAAGTTGAAATACAAGACTATTTCACCTAATATATTCATCTAATCTGGTACAACAATAGCGTTGTAAACGAGAAAATGCTCTGAAATCAGTTACAATTGAGAGACACAATTCTATACCTAAAAGTTTAGCAATAAAAACCCAATGCATTGACCTTGTTTCAAAATGATAGAGCAGTGTGCTGACAGGGATTAAAAAATAGACTTTTTCAAGTTACAATTATTTCTCCTTCAAAATTTTCTTATTCTCTTTTTTTTTTTTCAGGACATCCAAAATTCCAAATTTAGATGCCCTACAGCACCCTCCCCCCCAACCAAAAATCTCTTCCTCTGAACTAACCACCCAAAAGACCACGAGTCAAGTTGTTATCTTGTTTCTTTTAAAGTTACAACGACCAACAATATTAGAAAAAGTTTACATAGAACTTCTCAAGAAGTACTAGCAAGCCTAGCGTTGTGTGCACCTAGATGCTACCAGGTACCAGAAAATTAGCAAGCTGAAATACTACTTTGTTGAATTAAATTATCAAAATATCAAAGAGGAGGAAAGGAACAAAGAATTAAAAAAAACATTGTTTCAATCTTTACCTGTCAAGACATAATTCAAACCTTCAGGAGTAGAAGTATCAGCTGTTTCAGCAATTCGTTCAAGATCTTTCTGAAATGAACGAGCCATGCCCAATAAGCCAACCTGAGGAAATAGTCCAAATAAGCAAGTTGTTGGACTACTAATACAAAATAATAGAAAATATGATGAAGAAACCCATCATCAGATTTATAAGTATTCCAAAGCTGATTTCTCATCTTCCATTGATAACTAGTGTTAAAATAAATCTTAGACAATGAAAAACATGGCACACCGCATAATCAAAACTTTAATGCAATATGATAGTAAATAGAATAAGCTATCAAGCAAATTATCTAAATATCATGGCAAGGTTAGTCTCAGAGAACTTCTGCTCATGGACTAGCAAGTAAAACTACTATGTACGATTAACCATAGCACACAAAGTGGCCATTGAACCTCCGAGATTGATGTTTTTTTATGAATGTAGTATTGCTCTTCAGGATATGAGTGGTCAGGATAGCATTCTTAATTAAAACCAAAATTAATAGATTGAAGGAACAAGTGAGCATTTAACTGGAATTTCATCATACAATTATGATTCTTCATCATTACAAACATTATTATCCCAACAACTGATGCCAGGCTTACTAATTCTCCATCTCAATATATTCTTGTTGAGTGCTTCATATTCATGAGGACTTAACTGCACTTGTACAAATACTTTTTTTTTTTTTTGGCACAACTTTAGTCATAATATCGTTTGTTTAGGCATGTCATTTTAATCCTTCCATATTAAAACTATTTTCATCTCAACAACACATCTAATATTATTTGTTGTAAATGCCTAAACAAACATTTTAACCCTAGTTCATTACCTTCTCTTCAGTAAATGTTACTAACATAATCTCCTTAATATAATCAGTTCTCATGTATACTCCTCAGATTTACCAAATATCCATCATATCTTCTCTTTGGCACATTAATTTCATTATCAATAACTTCTTCGTAGCTCTATTGCATGGATTCTAGCCTACTTGTTCTAATCGTGATTTATAAAGATAGCCTTATGCAATATTTTAAAAATTGGACCAACCGGTTCAACCAGCTTAAATGGGAACCGGTCGGATTCGGTTAGAAAGCTGGAATACCATTGAACTGACCACAAGCAATTTGAACCGCTAGCTCAATTGGATAACAGTTGAGCCTAAATTGTTTTTAGAAAACCGGTCAATTTAAATTATAGACATTTATAAATCATTGATTTAAGATCCAACGGATGAAATTTCTATCCTAAAAGTTCAATATACTAATTATATAATTTATAATATAATAATTTAAAAAATAAAATCAAAATTAAATTTATAGACATTTATAATCTTCATTTCCTCTCCTCCCTAACCCAAGAGTCTGAGACTTGCCTTCTGCGACGTTCTGTGCCCCTCGCTAAGCTGCAAAGTAACCCCGCCCCCTTAGTTACCAGCCACCCTTCTCCCTCTCACTTAACCAGACATCAAGCCCCAATTCTCCTCCTTGACTTAATAGAATGTAAGACTTCTCCAAAAAAGATAACATAAAATTTATTCCTCTTATTATATGATTTCTCATGGTTTTAATGCTCTTGCGATGTTTAATATCATTTTTTATCAATATTATTATTTATCAAGGATTTTTTCAAAAAATTTGAACATTTTAATATTTGAAATTTTTATTATGATTTTATAACCTATATGGCTAAATCTATTATTATCATTTTTTTGAAGTTTATTTAAGATTTCCTAACACTTAAATTTTGTTGATGTTTTCAAATTTTTGTTTTCCTACAAAAATACTAACATTTATCATGAAAACCCTAACACTCAAATTTTGTTGATTTTTTCCTACAAAAAATTTGAATAACATGAAAACCTCACATTTGACTTGGATGTGGTGATTTGGAGGAATTTGAGGATGAAGCTTTTGGTGAAGCGGCATTTGACGATTCAACTTTTAGGGATACCTTTGATGATGCAAATATGGGAAAAGAATTTTAGATATACCTGAACATTTATGTGCCATTTGTTTACTGCTTAGTTCAAAACTATTGACTAGTTTAGTTAAATCATGATCTTGTATTTTCAATGCCTATGGATATTTTATAGTGCATGTTTACTTTTTAGGTGAAATCATGATGGCGTATCACTGTATCTTTTATAAGTTGCAATCTATCTATGTAATTTGATTATCCAATAATATTCTACTTCAACTTATGTCACTTATATCATATGCCATTTAATTGATATTACTTTTTTTATCATCATTTCACTTCTAGAGTTTCAACACTTACAGGATAAAAGAGTTCACGCAGACATTCTAATTTGTTCTTTATGACTATAAGTGAAGATGACATGTACTTAAATATTAAATGCCCATAATTTTAAAATTATTGAATTTATTTATTGCAAATATTAATTATTCCATAATATGATTCCATTTAAATTTTTTAGAAATATTTGTACATGTTGCATCAATATTACATAATTTATATTGTTCTTGAATAAATATAATATTTATTATGGAGTAAAAGCTCAAAATAGTCTAAATAGTCTCCCGACTATTGATAAATGTCCAATTTAGTCCCAGAGTTTCTCATTGCCCAATTCTAGTCCCTTCACTATTACAAATTGAGTCAATTTAGTCTCAGAGCCTAAAATAAGAGTTAAAATTAAACCCAAAGTTAAATATGAAGGAAATCTTAGGTATTACAATGGGAATATGATATTACATTGATCTATTTTACAATTTAATAAATTATATTATATAGTTAATCTAGTACATAATAATGATGAATAAATAGTAAAAAATATATATTTTTTAAAACAAAACCTAACATTGCTCTTCTTTATCATATTCTAATATGAAATGAAACTTATTTTAATAATTTTTAATCTACTATATAATCTATAAAATTATTAAAATATGGTAAAGAAGAGCAATGCTAGGTATTACTTTAAAAAATTATAAATTTTTTTCATTATTTATTTACCCTTATGATATATTAGATAAAAAATATACTATATTTATTAAATGATAAAATATAGTAATGTAATTATGTAAATAATGTAATCTCATATTCAATTATAATATCTAAAATATCCTTCATATTTAAATTTTTAGTTAACTTTAACTCTTATTTTAATCTCTGAGACTAAATTAACTCAATTTCTAATACTCGAAGGACTAAAATGGGGCAATGAGAAACTCTAGGACTAAATTGGACATTTATCAATAGTCGAGGGACTATAACTTTTACTCATTTATCATGTCTTCCGGTTCAACATCTGATTCAACCATACTCAAACCATTAAACTATAAACATCTCCTTTTATCGATTCATTGTCCGACCTAGTTTTCACAACCATGACTATTTATATTTCTGATATAACTACCTACTTTAATTTTAGCAATCATGTTGGTGTTTATAACCTTATTGTCTAAGTCCCTAAAATTATGGATTCAATGTAATAAAGCTATTGTAATTAGGCATCAATTGATATTTTGGTAATAGTGATCGAAATTAAAAGTGCATATCATACACTCCATTTTTTTACACCAATTTGAAACCCTTCATCTTCTAAAGATTTCCTCCACTGTACCAAATTTAACTTAAAATGAAATGTGAGGCCTATATCTTCCATAAATATTGTACACTAAGATACCTTTATATTAAACATCTTTCATACCCAATATTTGATGTAATGTTATTGTAATTGAGAATTCTTTTAAGTCACTCCACAACTATCTCTTATACTAGGTATTATTTCATCAACTTATATTCAATAAATACAACTTATCTTTGACATGCTTCTCCTTAATGCCTACAATCTAAGTTACTAAGACAACCAATCATATAATATCAAGATCCTTCAATTGTTATCTCTACTTCCACATTAATTGCCTTAACACAAAAATTGTCTTCTAAGAAAATCTTCAAAACATAGAACCAAATTAATGATCAAATCAAATATCAACATGATTTTTCTCAACCTTTATTCCATTACCTCAAACCTAACGGCATATATGACAATAAGTTTAATTCCCCTGCAATAAACACAATTGCAAACTCCTTTATTCTTAAATATTAATAACAAACACGTATTCATCATCATTAGGTGCTCTTTTAATCTTTATAGTTAATTAAAAAGACTTATTACACACAACTTAAATATCTCCAATACAAATGATGTGTTTTGACATAGTAGTGATGTTTCCCTATCATATCAAATTTATCAAATTTCTTTGTGCGGGGTGCAAACAAGGCACTCTGCAGGTTTGTTTAGCATATAAAATGTGCAAATAAGCCACACTGCAGCACACTCTCATATATCTCATATGGGCCAAATATTTTACACGCATACATCTTCTTCAAAACTACTTCGAACTTCAATTTTTTGGATCAATCTTTATATTATTTATATTTTATTTTCTGCTTTTCAAAATAATTATTTGCATCAAAACTATTTATTCATAATTTCTATAAGATGATATTTGATTTGATGTTTTCTTTAATTTAATATTATGTTATTTATGAGAAGTAGTGGTTTGATATTACATCTCATATAGAGGTAATATGAATAACACTAGTTAAGATTACAGTTAAATCCCAGCCGTCCCTTGACACTTGATCCCACAGCTAGGATGGGAATTCATGGGAGGCTCACCTGGATCACGTTGATCTTTGTTAAATCCCAGCCGTCCCTTGACACTTGATCACATAGCCAGGATGGGAATCCGTAGGAGGCTCACCTGGATGACGCTGATCGCCTTCCATATTTGAGTGGATAATTTAGGAAGGATTGTATGAGGGAAATTATACATTATTATGTAATTATTTGTTTCTTTATTAAGATATTTTGTATATATCTACAAATAGGAATAATTTTGTGCAATAAAATTAAGCATTTTTCCTCTCCAATTTTTCGAATTTAACATGGTATCAGAGACTAAAGAGATAATCTGTGAGTTCCACCACTGGCCTTCATTGTTGTTGCGAGATCTTCTTCCTTCTATAGTCGTGCCTTCACTGTCAGCCTTCTCTTGTTGTTGCTACTACTATTATAACCAGCGCAACCTTCATTACTTCCCTGCACCTTGCTAACTTAATTAATATAGCATTATAGCCTTCATCACTATCATTTACCGACAAAATGTTTGAAGCTAATTCCTCCCAAAGCTCTATGGTGCACCAAGGTAGAGGAGATCTCCAAAATATGCAATCATCCTATCACTTAAATGGGAAGAATTACTTGAAGTAATCTTAATTTTTGAAGACTTATTTGAAAGGAAAAGGAAAAGATGAATCACCTTCTTGGTGTAGGACCAAAAGAAGAAGATGTCATACCCCCTTCTATTTTATTTATAGTGATATCTAAATTCCAACATCTTAGGGGAATGATTTGTATCCTTTATTGATGCTGCACTTGAATCTCTTGGATATTTCTCCTAAAAAACAAATCAAATGTTAGAACTATCCTCCTATTTTTCACACCATAATCCAGAACCAATTCAGGTTTAAAATAAAAAAATTTCGTTCCGACAATGCCAAAGATTACTTTAACCAAACCCTATCACCCTACTTTCAAAAGGAATGCATCATTCATGAGTCCTCCTGCATTCATACCCCACAATAAAATGGAGTTGCAGAAAAAAATGGCCACCTTCTTGTATCCACCTTTGCACTTCTATTCCACTACAATGTACCCAAATCCTATTTGGGGAAGCCCTAATGACTGCCACATATCTCATAAACTGACTACCTTTAACAATCTTGGGACTAAAAACACGAATGAATATTCTATCCTCATTTTATCCTGAATTCTGAAACTCACAATAACCTCACACCCAGAATATTTGGGTGCACTGCTTATATTCACATTCACAACCAAAATAAAGAAAAATTAGATCCAAGAGCACTCAAATTTATCTTTAACATATATTCATCCACCCAAATAGGCTATAAGTGTTATCACCCTTCACCAAGAAAATCCTTGTATCTGCTGATGCTAGTTTTGATGAACAAAAACCCTATTTCACCAAACTTCATTTTTAGGGGGAGACTGAAACTGAGGAAGATGAATAAACTAAGCTTGCCCCTCTTGACATTCTAGCTCCACCTCAAACCAATCAACCTAAACCTGAAATCAAAGCTAGAGAAACTGGGGACAAAGTTATAATGAACAACATGAGGTTTGAAAAAATATATTCCAGACGTACAACTCCAAACTACTACTCCAAAGAAGATACAAGAATCTAAACCTTCTCTTGAAATTGAGATAAGTATAAGTTCACCAAAAAAACCTATTGTGCATCCCACAACTAATTTTGTATCCTTCCATAACTTCTCACCTTCACACAAAAAAAAAAATTTATATCACTAAATGATATTCATAATCCTAATGATATTTTTTAGGCTTTATTTAATCAAAAATTGAAAAAGTGTCATGAAAAATGAAATGTAGGCCTATGAGAAGAACAAAACATGTGATATCACCGACCTACCATTAGGAAAACAACCATTCAGCTGCAAATGGGTGTTCTCTATGAAATATAAAATTGAATGTACACTGGAAAGATATAAATCAAGATTGGTAGCGAAATGGTACACTGAGATGTATGACATTGATTACCATAAACCTTTTGGACATGTGGCCAAGATAAAAACCGTGAGAATCCTGCTCTCACTAGAAACTGATTATAATTGGCATCTGAAACAATTGGATGTCAAAAATGCATTCTTACACGAGAATTAGGGGTAAGAAATATTTTTGGAGATTTCATTAGGATTCAAGAAAAAAATCTGGAGGTGAAAAAGTGTGTAGGTTAAAAATGGCTCTATATTGGCCAAATTAGTCACCTAGAGGCGCTAGCGGAGGCACGGTGGGGGCACTAGAGCACATGCCCTCACTGGCCGGGTGAAAAAAAATTGTTCGGTAATCTCTTATATATACATAAGCCCATTAAAAACCTAACAGCCAATTTAAAAAAGAATTTTGCCTGCATCTTCGCTTCTGTAGTTCCGTGGTCATGCTCTCAAGCTCTCAGTCGTGACTCATTTCTCTCATTAGTGAGTCTCTCTCTCTCCCTCTCTCTCTCTCCATAGCTGTTAATGCTTGTGTATGCAAAAAGTCAAAAAAACATGATGAAATCAATTCTCTTATTGTATGTATGGATGCATGTGCAAAAAGCTTTAAAAAAAGAGTTTAAAAACAATAGCATGTTCTCTCTCCGTAAGTGCAAAAAGCTAGAAATCATTTTAACTTGTGTAACTTAAATTAAATTTTTTAAAAAATTTTAGTAAAATTCTATTTGAGTTTAAATAGTTTTGAGATTTTAAATGAAAATTTTTTATATAGTTTGTGTATATTTTTGTTCACTTGAGCGTATTTTAATTTTTCCTATATACTAATTTTTTTTAATTTGTCTGCTCATTCTCTTATGAAAGGATTATGTTTATGTAATGTCCAATCTCTTTTTACAGAAATTTTAGAGATGGAAATTTAATAAATTAAAATTTTGTACATTGTCGAGAGGACGATCGCACACCAAACCAGATATAGCCTTTACTGTAAGCATTGTTAGCTAGTTCATGCAAAATCCAAAGTAAACTTATATGCAAGCTATATACATAATATTGCACTACCTTAAAGGGAATCCAAGTAAAGGGATTCTCTTTAAAAGAGATTGTGGAATAACCCCAAAAGCACATACTAATGTAGAATATGTGGGATCATCAGTAGATAGACGATCTGCCTTAGGATACTGCACATTCCTTGGAGGAAACCTTGTTACATGGAGGAGCAAGAAATAGAGTATAGTGGCAAGGTGATATGTTGGTTCCCCAGGAACCGACTCAACCTCAGCCGGCCCAGCTGGGGCCGGCACTTGTATACAGGAGACGGGTCAAACCGCCTCCTTCCTACACAGCCTAAGGGAGGGGCCCACGCCCAATTTATTTGGATTTAATTAATTAAAAAATATTTGATATCTTTTGAATTAATTAAATACTATCTTATATTATGAAGTTTTTAAGGAGGTGGAGAGGGCTATTTAAAGGGCATGAAGGGATTAGTGCTAGGCATGCTTTGGTTATTGTTTTCTTGTAGTCTCGTTGGCATTTTGAGCTCTAGACTCTTGTCTAGAGATTTATGAGAGACGATCCTCCTCTCGAATAGAGGATCAATTGTATCTTTTCTTCTAGCATATTTTGCTTTGAGTATTTAATCAAGTTATATTATTTTCTTAGTTGTTTCATCTCCGATCATAGGTATTCTCGCTGTTTTTACCAATTTCGCATTAGGGTTGCTTGCGAACTCAAGTAGATCCGATAGGATTACTTGCGAACTCAAGTACTTCCTATCAAATTGGTATCAGAGCAAGTCGTGGGACCGGTGGAGGGCTGCTTTCGGCAAATTTCAGCAGTGAATATTTGCCCAAAAGAAAGGGGGATTGCTGCTTTTGGAGTTTCAAATCCATAATTTGTGATTTTACAAACTCCAGATTGCGATGGCGGCCAAAAAAGTGGATGTTCTGAAAGAAAGGCTTGAAGGGGGGTGAATCAAATCAAAATGACGGTGGAGGAATGGATTTCCTACATGGAAGGATAAGTCGCCAATCTCCGAGACATGATATAGAAGATGTTAGAGATACAAAACCAAACGGTGGCGTCCGTGGCAAAAGGAGGTGAAGGAAAAAGTACGAATTCGAAAATTCGTAGGGAGGAAGATGACGTGGAAATCATAGAAGGAGAAAGAAGAAGACTGCATCTGGAGCCTGTCCAGAGGGATGAAAGATGGGGTGGATATGGGGAACGCCAGGAGGGATACTATGGTCACCGAGGTGCTGATTTTGAAGATAGAATGAGGGATTTCAAAGGGGGTAGGCTATGGCAGAGCAAGGGAAGACCGGGAAACATGGGGTGCACCTAGCACTTGGGAGAGGGAAAACTATGGAAGATTCAGGGGCAATGGGGACGATCAGAAGGTGAAGAAGTTGAAGATGCCCATATTCGAAGGAGAAGATGCGTATGGGTGGATTTACAAGGTGGAGCGATACTTCGCCGTCAATTGGCTAACGAAGGAGGAGAAGCTGACCGCAGCTGGATTGTGCTTAGAAGGAAAAGCCCTGTCATGGTATCAGTGGAGAGATTAGAGGAGGCCTATAAGAAATTGGAGGGAGTTCAAAGACTGCAAAATAGAATGCTTTCAAACCGACCGGGGAGGAGATTTCTATGAGCAGTTCTTTGTTCTGACACAGGAGGGATCGGTAGCAGACTACCTAGAGTAGTTTGAGCACCTAGCTAGCAGGGTGGAGCGACTCTCAGATATAATATTAGAGGGAAATTTCATGAAAGGGTTGAAGGCGGAGATCCGAGCAGCAATGAAGGTTTTGATGCCCCGTGAGGGAGGCCATGAAGTTGGCCCAACTGGTGGAAAATCAGAGGAAGTTGGAGAGGGGAGCCAAGAGTAGCAACACCGGGGGCACTTACAGGATGACGACCACTCATCTAACACCTAAAGGTCCTGCAATAGAAGGGAGTCGAGAGGCTACCAAGGAGAAGAAAGGAGGAAGCAGAGGAAATTTCAAGAGGCTGACGGAGAAAGAGATGCAGGAGAAGAGGGCTAGGGGGTTGTGCTTCAGGTGCAATGAAAAGTACATGCCAGGGCATCAGTGCAAGGACCAAACTCTTCAGGTTCTCACCGTCTGTGATGACAAAAAATTTAAGGAGGGAGGTGAGGAGGAGACAGAGGAGGAAATGGAGGAGAATCTACACTTGGATCTAGCTGAGGTTTCCCTGAACTCAATGGTAGGATTCACTACGAATCACACCATGAAGGTAAAGGGAGAGATAGAGGACAGGGAGGTTGTGGTGCTAATTGATAGTGGGACTACTCACAATTTCATTTCAACCCATGTCGTCGACCAACTGGGAGTGAGATTTGTGGACACTGGCTATTACGGAGTAATGATGGGTACGGGGAAGGTGGAGAAAGGCCAGGGGATTTGCAGAGGAGTGCGACTGGCGATCCAGGGGATACATGGTGGGGGCAAGAAATATAGGGAGCCTATACCCCTCGCCCACACGAATGATTGTCCCTTAACCGACGACCCACTAATTCACGAATGATGCGACTAAGATGAGGAAGAACAAACTCTTACATTTCAAATTAAACTAAAAAGAAGAAATTTTAAAAAACATTACAAACGACGACGAATTACAACTTTTGACTCGAAATCCAAGACACCCTAAAGTTGCTTTACTTAGAGAAGAAAGATACAGATGGAGTGGCACTTGCGGAGAGACGAAAGAGATTAGAAGCCGAGACGAAAGGTTGGAAAGAGCTCGCAAGATTTCCGGAGTGGATGAGAAAGAAGACGGACAAAGCTCGCAAGCTTTTCCAATAACCCGCAGGTTAGATTCCAAAAATCGCATAACATTCACTTTTTTAAAAACATAACAAACCCCTCATATTTATAGGTATGAAAGGGGGAATACAAAAGGACACTAACAATGAATTCACATAGGAATTCTAAACATCACAAACATTACCACCCAATTGCTTTTCACGAAAAAACAGCCCAAGCCCAGGAACCAAAGGAGCCATCACGGGAACCAAGGAGGCCGCACGGAACCAAGGCGCCAAAGCCACGGGAAAACTCCCAGGCTCGAAAAACCAGCAGCCGGCCGAAAATCAAAGGGGCAAAGGCACAAAAAACAATAGCCCATGGTGGAAGCCAAAGAGCCACACATGGAAAACAACACTTCTTGGAATTCCAAAAGCCGGTTTGGAATTCCAAGAGACAAACATAATTAAAGACATAAAAACAATAAAAAGTACATTTAAATAAAAGATAACTATGAACTAAAACTTAGCTAATAATGAGCTAACCCATAGTTCAATAAATGAACTAAAAATCAACTCATAAATGAGCTAAATTCAAGCTCAAATTGATTGAGCTTGTAAGCTCAAGAGAAGTCAAATCCAACTTATTTTGGGTTTGAGTTGACCCACCCTTTGCCTACATCAGACTCTGATTCTTGAGAACTCATCTCCTGATGAGTTAGTTTTGGGTTCTCTTGAGGAGGTGCATACTGATCATCCAGCTCTTTGATTTTCTCACCAAATTTCTTCAAAATTTCTTCTTGTTCCTTCTCGAATTGCCTTTGCAGAAATCTCTTCCACTTCTCGATTTTTTGATCACATAGGAACATGTGATACTGAAGCTTGTATAGACGGTCTTGAAGTGGATCAGTAGAATCGCCTTCTGTAGGAATCCATATGTCCAACGGGAGTGGGATGTCATGATTATTTGAATTGATTTCCTCGTTATATGAATCCATATTTTTGTTGTTTTTCATTTTTTAAACTGACTCAAAAAAGACTCAAAAAACTCAATCTAAACTTAGACTCACAATTCTTGCAAGACTCACAACAAAATTTGACTCGACAAAACAAAACTTGACAAACTAAAACAAAACATGACAGACTCAGACTTAACAACTCAATTTGACAACCAAACCCTAAGACTTCCTAACTTGCTCTGATACCAAATTGGTGGGGGCAAGAAATATAGGGAGCCTATACCCCTCGCCCACACGGATGATTGTCCCTTAACCGACGACCCACTAATTCACGAATGATGCGACTAAGATGAGTAAGAACAAACTCTTACATTTCAAATTAAACTAAAAAGAAGAAATTTTAAAAAACATTACAAACGACAACGAATTACAACTTTTGACTCGAAATCAAAGACACCCTAAAGTTGCTTTACTTAGAGACGAAAGATACATATGGAGTGGCACTTGCGGAGAGACGAAAGAGATTAGAAGTCGAGACGAAAGGTTGAAAAGAGCTCGCAAGATTTCCGGAGGGGATGAGAAAGAAGACGGACAAAGCTCGCAAGCTTTTCCAATAACCCGCAGGTTAGATTCCAAAAATCACATAACATTCACTTTTTTTAAAACATAACAAACCCCTCATATTTATAGGTATGAAATAGAGAATACAAAAGGATACTAACAATGAATTCACATAGGAATTCTAAACATCACAAACATTAAAACCCAAATGCTTTTCACGGAAAAACAGCCCAAGCCCAGGAACCGAAGGAGCCACCATGGGAACCAAGGAGACCGCACGGAACCAAGGCGCCAAAGCCACGGGAAAACTCCCAGGCTCGAAAAACCAGCAGCCGGCCGAAAATCAAAGGGGCAAAGGCACAAAAAACAATAGCCC
>NW_021319315.1:1798164-1812436 GCF_001605985.2 Dendrobium catenatum | reverse complement strand
CTCATAAATGAGCTAAATTCAAGCTCAAATTGATTGAGCTTGTAAGCTCAAGGGAAGTCAAATCCAACTTATTTTGGGTTTGAGTTGACCCCCCCCCCCTTGCCTATATCAATACAGGTGAGGGAAGACTTTCTTCCACTAGAGCTTGGGAGCACAAACGTCATCCTGGGGATGAAATGGCTGCAAACTTTGGGAGACACAAAAGTGAATTGGGGAGCATTCACGATGGAGTTGACGGTGGATGGAATGAATGTAGTGATTAAGGGAGATGTGGGCTTTCCAAATCCCTGGTTTTTCTTAAAACGATGGTGAGGGACATCCAGTTGGCAGGCGGAGGGTATTTGGTGGAGTTGCATAGTTTGGAGGGAGCGAGATTGGAGGAGGGAGGAGACATACCCCTCTCCATTCAGCCATTGATTCAGTAGTTCCAAGAGGTATTTTAGCCATCTCAAGGATTGCCACCGCAGAGGGAGCAAGAGCATGCCATAGTGTTGAAGGAGGGAGTGGCACCCATCAGTGTCTGGCCTTATCGTTACCCTCAGTTCCAGAATGATGAAATAGAAAGGTTGATTAGAGAGATGCTGGAGTCAGAGATCATCAGACCCAACATCAATCCTTTTTCTAGCCCCGTTCTATTGGTGAAAAAGAAGGATGACAGCTGACATTTCTGTGTGGACTATAGAGCACTTAACAAAAAAATTGTACCTGACAAGTTTCCTATACCAGTCATTGACGAGCTGCTAGATAAATTGAGTGGGACCGTGATCTTCAGCAAGATAAACTTGAAATCGGGTGACCATCAGATCCGAATGGAGGATGTACCCAAGACGGCCTTTAGAACTCATGAAGGACTTTATGAGTTCCTGGTGATGCCCTTTGGCCTCATCAATGCTCCCGCTACATTCCAGGCCCTTATAAATAAGGTTTTCAAACCTTATCTCAAACGATTTGTACTGGTATTCTTTGACGACATCCTGGTCTACAACAGGATAGAAGAGGAGCACTGGGAACATTTGAAGAGGGTGTTAGAAGTACTGCAGGAGCACCAGGTGAGAGCTAATTTGAAGAAATGCTTCTTTGCACAAGCTAGTGTAAGTACTTGGGCCATATAGTATCAAAAGGAGTGGCAGCAGATCAGTCCAAAATTGAAGCAATGCTAAAGTGGCCAGTGTCGAAAAATATGAAGGAGTTGAGAGGATTCCTAAGACTGACGGGTTACTACAGGAGGTTCGTTAAGGGGTACAGCTCCATAGCATGACCACTCATTGAACAGTTGAAGAAGAACGGATTCCTATGGGGGGAAGCATCCACATCAGCATTTGAGAGCTTGAAAAAGACGATGACTACAGTGCCAGTCTTAGCCTTGCCAGATTTCACTTAGACCTTCATTGTGGAGACAGATGCTTCCGAGTACGGGCTAGACGCAGTACTGATGCAGAGTCGTAGACCCATTGCCTATTTAAGCCAGATATTGACTTCTAGAGCCCGGCTAAAATCAGTTTACGAGAAAGAATTAATGGCCATTGTTTTGGCCATCCAGAAGTGGCGGCCCTACCTGCTTGGGAGGCATTTCATTGTCAGGACTGATCAGATAACTTGAAATACCTGCTAGAACAGCGGATGGTGATGGAAGAGCATCAATGGTGGTTGTCTAAGTTGCTAGGATACGATTTTGAGATTCAGTATAGACCAGGGGTGGAGAATAAGACGGCAGATGCTTTGTCCAGATGTATGGAAGAGCTACAGACGGTGGCACTATCTGTTCCTTTGATGTTTGACTGGGAGGCCATCAGGGAAAAAAGTGCTAGAAATGAAGAATTAGAAAAGATCAAGTCAGAATTGCTGAAAGAGGAGGGTAGCCATCCAGGGTACTCATTAGAGGGAGACAGACTGTTGTATAAGGGAAGATTTGTGATACCCCGTACCTCTATCCACATCCCAAATTTACTCCATGAATTTCATAGAAGCGTAGTTAGGGGCCATTCAGGAGTGCAAAAGACCTACAAGAGACTAGCAGCCGAGCTTTACTAGAAGGGAATGCATAGAGATGTAGAGAAAATGGTGGCAATGTGTGAGATCTGTCAGAGGAACAAACATTTGGCTATGTCGCCAGGGGACTACTATAGCCGTTGGCATTACCAGGACGAGTATGGGAGGAGATATCAATGGATTTCATAAATGGGTTGCCCCGTTCAGAAGGCTTTACAGTGATCTTGGTGGTGGTGGTGGATAGATTGAGGAAGGAAGTTCATTTCATCCCCCTCCAGTATCCTTACATCACAGTGACAGTGGCTTCAACATTCATTAGAGAAGTGGTCAAATTGCATGGGGTATCATAAGCGATCGTGACAGACAAAGATAAGGTGTTCCTCAGTCATTTTTGGAGGGAGTTGTTCAGGTTATAGAGAACAGTTCTAAAGAGAAGCACCGCTTATCACCCACAGACAAATGGATAAATGAAGGTGGTCAATAGGAGCTTGGAGACATACCTGAGATGTTTTGTGACAGAGACACCCAAGCTATGGGCCAAGTGGTTATCTTGGGTAGAGTACTGGTAGTCTTGTACAACACATCTTTTCATTTTGCTTCACAGATGACCCCATTCAAGGTGTTGTACGAACGGGACCGCCCACACTTAGTGCACTTTGGGAGTAGCAGTACCCCAGTGTCATTAGTATAGGAGTACTTAGAGGAGAGGGACCGAGTACTAGAGGAGCTGAAGAGGCATTTATTGAGAGCTCAACAAATTATGAAGAAACAAACAGATGGGCATAGGAAGGACATCCAATTTGAAATAGGGGAGAAAGTGTTCTTGAAGCTCTGACCGTATAGACATAAGTCAATTGCCAACAGGAGGAACAAAAAGTTGGCTCCAAGATATTTTGGGCCTTATGAAGTGCTAGAGAAGATTGGGGCAATAGCATATCGACTGAAATTACCACCACCAACAACTATACATCCAGTTTTTCATGTCTCGCAGTTGAGGAAGGCCATTGGTGACTACACAGCCAGTCCCGAGCTACCAGCAACACTTATTGAGAATTTTGAGGTGACTCTAGAACCCTTAGAGCTAGAAGGGGTACGCCAAAACAAAGATGGAACTAAAGAGGTGTTGATCAAATGGAAGAACCTCCCGGATTACGAGGTCACGTGGGAGCCATATGAGAGGATAAAACAATAGTTCCCTTATTTTCACCTTAAGGATAAGATGATTCTTTGGGAGGGAGGTATTGATATGTTGGTTCCCCAGGAACCGACTCAACCTCAGCCGACCCAGGTGGGGCTAGCACTTGTATACAGGAGGCGGGTCAAACCGCCTCCTTCCTGCACCACCTAAGGGAGGGGCCCACGTCCAATTTGTTTGGATTTAATTAATTCAAAAGATATCAAAAAGATTTGATATCTTTTGAATTAATTTAATACTATCTTATATTAGGAAGTTTTTAAGGATGTGGAGAGAGCTATTTAAAGGGCATGAAGGAGTAGGGCTAGGCATGCTTTGGTTATTATCTTCTTGTAGTCTCGTTGGTGTTTTGGGCTCTAGACTTTTGTCTAGAGATTTGGGAGAGACCCTCCTCTCGAATAGAGGATCAATTGTATCTTTTCTTCTAGCTTATTTTGCTTTGAGTATTTAATCAAGTTCTATTATTTTCTTGGTTGTTTCATCTCCGATCTTGAGTATTCTCGTTGTTTTTACCAATTTTGTATTAGGGTTACTTGCGAACTCAAGTTGATCCGATAGATTACTTGCGAACTCAAGTACTTCCTATCATAAGGTCTAGTGCAAAGCAGAGTATATAGATATAACCTTGAGAATATGTAAACTGTTATGGATCAAAATGATTCTAGAAGGCCTAAGGATCAAGTGGGAAGGACCTATAAAACTACACTGTGAAAACAAATTAGCAATCAGCGTAGCTCACAATCCAGTTCAACATGACATGACCAAGCACATTGAAGTGGACATACATTTCATACATAAAAAATTAGATAGTGGATTTATATGTATCCACCATGTCTCATCAAAAGATCATCTTGCAGACATTCTAATTAAGAGACTCGATAACTCTACCTTTATAGGACTGAGTACCAAGATGAGAATGACAGATCTATATTTCTCAACTTTAGGAAGAGAAATAATATAAAGCAGCAGCATATAAATTTATCATGTAGTCTATTTAACTGTCAGAATCATAAAGTTTTACTTCAAAAGTACATTATACCAACTGATCAAAAATAAAAACTTTCTCATTAAACTTTTTAGAATCATTACTTCAATAATAAAAATCTGATTTAAAATAGATCACATCTCCTTTAAAATTCTCAAAGACCAAATCTTAAAACAAGAATTTTTCAAACTCAAAAGTAAAAACATTAATCAATATTTTAATGATTATAAAGAAACTACTATAATAAAAAATATTCTCAAATAACAAATGATTGAGATGTAATTAATCATAGAAGCAAGTCCTATGGAGCATCCATGCCCTAGAATAAAATAAACATTATTCAATCAAATATTGAACAAAAGAAATTTTTTGTTAAAACATAAAATTATGAATTTTATTATTTAGTCCATAACGAAATAATAATATATTATTTTCTATGTCAAGTCCGATCATAAAATATCTCAACTCGATCATCGAGGATGGATGACAAAATTTCACCAACAGATTTTTTTTTAATTAAAGCCTTTGACAAGTCCACAAATAGAAGTGTCACTCGGTAAACTCAATTGAAAATATAAGAAATTTACCACAAAAAAAGTGGAAATATAAGACGGTAACATCAAAACAACCCTTAATGTTTGACAAACTGAAATACCTGAAGCTTGAGAACGCTGGTTTTTTGCACCGCAGTAAGAACACTCTCATCATCAGATCGATCTGATAGGAAACCCGTAAGCAATACAAACGCCGCAAACCCCATCATGAGGATGAAAAATCCGGACCCCGCACCGAACCCAACCCCGACCATCGGTCCCATGTAAAAACCACCAGCAGCTCCGAACGGCGACGGTGCATAGTACGGCACAGAATAAGGGAATCCAGAGCCAGACGGAACTGAGTAGCTCCTGGAATAAGAGGGCGATGATGACTTAGAAGAAAAAGCTCTCCCGCCCATCCTCCCTCCAGAAGCAGCAATAGCCCCAAACGGATCCGCCGTGAGGAGCACTCCCACCAACAAAGCGGCGATAGCCGGCTTCTTGAGCACTTTCAACATATCAAACACCTTCGTAACAAACCCAACCCATGGATTCGTCTCCTCTTCTGATGAATCAGAGGAAATCCGTTGAGTTTCAATCGGCTTCAAAGCCAAGTGAGGGTAGAGTCTGATAGTTTTGGCATTCCTACGAAAACCTCCCGGTACTTTCCGATACAAGAGCCGATTCCATTTCAGCGACGGCGGCCTGGATCTTGGTGGATCTCCGATAATTGAGATTGCCTCAAGAAGCGAAGCCGAATACATCGATGAGCTGGATTTAGAAATTTCAGCTAAAAAAGTACCTCACCTTCTGACTGGAGAGAAAAAGCGCAGCGACCGATGAGATATTTCAGATAGATGAGGTCCTAGTAGCCTCATCACCCCGAGCCACCGCCATTGCGAGGATTTGAACCTCTGACTCTGGTTTCGTCAAGGCAGCAAATGCTGGCCAGCCCGCGGATAACGATATATGTATAAACTGATTGAATTAATGTTTCATATTTAAAATACGGAGATTTACATACATATCATTTATGCAAATTTACATCCATATTATTTTATTTGATATTATTTATATATCTAACATCAAAAATATTAATATTATATATTTATCATTAGGAGCCGATCCAATTTCTCTTTTCAGGGTGGGTTTTTTTTTTTTTTTTTTTCAATTTTTTTTTTTAGGGTGGGTTTTTTTTTTTTTTTTTTATAGGTAAAGACACTTATGATTGATAAAATTAGGGTAACAGAGATTTTTGAAGGGGTAAAATATTCAAAATATCCCCTCTAAATATTTATTTATTTTTTAAGGGTGGACATTTGCCCACCACCCTAAGTACATGAGAGATCCGCCCATATTTATCACTCATATATAACTTTAATATCAAATATATCATAATATATTCACTCAAATATTTCAATTTTTTATCTGGTGCGTATACCACTATAATTTTTCCTATTAAATTATAACAATAATTTCAATATATATATGTTGATGCTGCAATCTTCAATATATAAATATCATTAGATCTAATATATGGTAGATAAAGAGTATATAATAGGGTTAATACTATTAGTTTGTGTACCAAAAAATTAATTTTGATGATTAGTTTAATGTATTATTTATTATTAATATTGTGGACTTTATTGAAAAATGAGAGAGACTCTCAGAGATGATGATGTTTGGAGCATTATCTTTAAGTGAATCCATAAATCCAACAAGCAAATATTGAAAAGAAGAGAAGAGTGCATGTTTTATATTTCAAGATGAAAAAAAATAACGAACACGAGGAACCAATAGTAAAAAATAATGATATTAGGAGATGCAAAATATTGTAAATGTTTGTTCATGAGAATAACTCCGAGGTCAAAATATTATATGTATTAACCGAGCTAATAGAGTAGAGCACATTCTGTTTTAGATAGGAGGAGAGATGTACATGTAAAAAATAGAGAAATAGAGTCTCTCCCAGGACGACCAAAACCGCTTAATTGACACAAAGTTTCATTATAATAATAAAGGCCATTGTTGTTGATAATCACTACCACCGAAAGATGCTACATACAATCGCATATATTTTGGATAGTCTTAGAATCGACGCAATATGGCCTAGTGAAATATCTCACATTGTACAGGATGATCGTACGCAACATCATAAATCATAAATTAAAAAAAGGAAAAAGGCATATTCAAAGTGATGAAAGGGCAGTGAGGTGATCACTATGGGTATTAGTGCCTGCTAAAAAGATATTTTTTAGACCGCGCTACTGATAATATGTTAGCTTTATATATATGAGATGAGTCTAGTCCCTGACTGACAGTAACTTATGTAATTATAACCTCATAATTCAATTGGAACATATGATTGAGAAAGAAATAATAAGTCTAACTTTGAAATGACATAAAGGAGAATATATGAGGATGTATGAATTGTACCACTTTGAAGGAACCACATTTGATTTTGAGATATAAGACTATTAGACCTTTTGTTCATGTTGGGACTATAAGATGTTTTGTAGTTGTTAATCCGACACAAAGTTTAATTCTATTCCCCTATTCTTTAATTATATTTGTCAAACATAATAATTGAGAACCCACTTCTATTTTTACTACATTATCAAAATAAGAATAATAATAATTCTTCTATATTTATTATTATTATAATCATCACATGATATTCATTAGAGATATCTACCATCAGTATTTTTATATAAAAAAAATAAATTATATAATTTAATTTTTTTATTTAGGTATATCCTTGGGTCTAATCATAGACTACTACGGCTCTTCTGGTCCATCGATGAATATATTATAAGCTGTAGTGAGGCCCGATATCCTGAAATGGAATTGCTTCTTGGGAGCTTTTGGATATGTGGGAGAGCACGCTGTCTTAGAGGAGGGATTGTGTGTTGTAGATGAGAGCCAACCAGCACAAGCATTTCTCGCACACGTGAGTTCATGTGTGGAGTGACGGAGCACCAAGAAGATGTTCTGCGAAAGCTTGGAGTTGTGGCAAGATGTTCCAATATTTTTTTTAATCTTTTAGCTTTAAAGTTTAAAGCTTAAGTGTATTTGTGTATTAAGACAATAAAATAGGGTCCATCATCTTTCATCATCTATAGCAAATTTTAAATAATATTGAATTGGAATGATATTTGTGGTTAATTAAGATTGTGGCCAAGTAAATTACATTTCAAGTGCATTTAGCAATTGATACGGTTCTTCACAAAATCTCAAATATTTCCCAAAATATGCAAACTCTCGCCGCGCATAGTTAATCTCAATCAGGAGATCACACACCAATGAACTAGTATTTGAAATAATGATCTTACAAAAGTAAAATACCCGACAGATACCTAATGTAACTCGTTCGACTAACAACGCCGAGCTCATATACCTAATATGACCCTTAGGAATTCCCCACTCTTATACCTTAAGCTCAAACACTTGAGGCTACGTCTAGTCACATCACGATGAATGTAGACTGAACCCAATGACACTCTTTTTGAAATTAAATGCAGCATGTTAATAATATTTCCACACCAATCCCGACACGATCACTCAAATAAGGTCCAGACAGAAGACCCGAATTGATTATACACGCCGCCTTTAGTAAGGTTGCAAAACATCACAAGAAGTTTAAGTAAAAGTCGAGTATCTATCCTGATTTTAACCGAGCTTCTACCTTACGAGGATCGAGCGGCTAGATCGAGACGATACTAAAGAGCCCAGGATCCGCTGAATTCAACATCATCAAGCTTGTCTCTATTAATGAATAGTCGCTAATGAACAGCGCTGCCTTTATCGTTAGTGTAATGGACAGCAAGAACTCAATAAATTTGAAATCTACAAATTATTGCTCAGCGTGGCGGTGACATTTATTGATATTTTAGTCAAAATAAATCCCTAAATAATCCCTCATATGATCTGAAACCTTAGACTGACTTAACGGTTAGAGAGCCAGAGGGACCGAAATAGCTGCTGAGACACTATCAAAAAACCAATATATATATGTATGATTCCCTCCTGCAATTTCTATCAATCATAAGCGGGGTCAAGTGAAGAGAAGAAGGAAGAAGGAGAAGAAGAAGAGAAAAGGGGAAAAGGAAAATTCCTCTCCTCCTCGACCATCGCCGAAGCTCCTCCCGCCGCCGTGAATAGTCCGGAACTCTGCCGGATTATTCGGAGAGAGGACGGCCAACAGATTCTGACCCAAACACCTTGCCCATGGGAATGCGAGAACGGTTAGGAATATTCTTTCAACTTCCGGAATTAAGGTTCGTAAACGCGAGCAGACACTGTTGTGTCTCCTAGACCTGCTGGCCGCCAGGACCGGTCCATGCCCGGAGGATGGTGTAGACAACTCAACGGGCCCAAAGTATGCCGTGAACGGCACAGGTGTCTCTGGATAGGTGGTTTCACACACGTGTCAACAGATGTCGACATTCTTGAATGCCTTGTACATCTCTTCTTGGTACTCCATTTTCATCGACACTATTCATCTCGTGTCGATCACGAATGTGTGTGATCGTACCCGAAATGGACCATGAAAAGTTTTGTTTACAGGTTTGAAATTTCGCGTCACACTTTCGTTGAAAACCCGGTCACAATGCGGACTCATGCTTCGATGCTAAAAACCTTATAATCCGAATTGATTGTCTTTCCATTGTTGTAATGCATATGCGAGTGCATTGAATCGCTAGTAGAAACGGTAAAAACAAATCTTGGAAGTTCCTGGGCATAAAAGGCATATACGAGCAATCCTTCAATCGTCAGACAACAAATGTATCCCTTCCGATGCGACGCATACGCGACAAGCAAGTCGCCTCAGAAACATAAATTCTTTTGTATCGCCTCGTCGCCGTAGACGCGACTGAGACGGTCCTCCTGACTTTGTCGCCCCTTGCGCACCCATAACACGAATGCATATCTTGTACTAGACTTACGTCGCACACGACTAACAGAGACTCAGATCTTTCCGTAACCATCTCCTGTATTGCCGCTCTTTTGAATACGAGACATGCCGACTTCCTGGTGAGCTTTTCTGAAAGTGACGAAGTGAAGTATTCGGGCTCAATCAGCCAACTAAATCTTTTCCGACCAATCTGTCGCGCTGGGATTATTGCCTCAGAGCATCCTTGAAACTCTGAGACCAAGTACTAACGATTGTTATGAATGTCTAGAATATTGGATATGATACTGTTTTTGATGTGGTAATGGAGTTCAAACGAGAAGATGAGTTATAATGATTACTTCTGAGAGGAGTAGTGATCATAGTCACTCAAATAGGCCTTCTCCCAAGAAGTAAATGCTGGCCTCATGTTGTAATAATCAGACGTCGCCAAGAAACGAGTAGGGGATGTACGAATGAGAGTGCTCTGATGGCCCCACGACCTCGTAGTTAGTTTCTTCCCCTTCCAGGAGAACCTTAAGGCTGTATAATTTGTTATGGAGATGTATTGTCTTGCAGAAACGATAGATATAATTATATTTGGGTCGTCTCATAAATGCTTAGACCCTTCTCTATATCTGAATTTGCCGAATAGGGCCGGAATTTTTGTACAGATTAAAATGCTAACACGTCTGCAAAACAATACCTGAGTATAAAATCTTGCACTGTATATTGGTCCATACTAATGAAAGACAACGACCAAAATATACAAGTCGCGTGATATTGAGATTATGGTGACTGCGAACTATACTCCTTGCCTGGATCAAAAGAAGACAAGTGTTGACTAGTGCGCCAGGTCTACTAATTGTGTGTGGACAAACGTAGTTCTGCGAAACGACACAGGTTTTGGTGACACACGTAGGAGAAGTGGCAGATCTGTATAAGACTCTCTATTTGAATCTAACAAAAATAAGACTTGTTGCGTCGTTATAAATATCTTTAACTGGTCCAGTATGAGCACATCAAGAAAAGTCCCCACATTCTCATTGCGACTCATTAGATGCGAGACTGGGGGCGACATTGCGGACCCCCAGAAATTCTAGTCAAAAGATCCTCCCGATGCTCTTTACTCGAATATATCAATATAGGAGAGACATGAATTAGGGTAATGCAGGAATGATTTTCCTCGGAACATAAAATAAATTCCAGTTCACTATAGCCATCAAGGATAACTTCTGATCCTTATATAAGGAGATGCATTAAAAACAGGGACTGCCGGTGGTTTGGGAATCTGCTCATCTTTCCGTTTATAAATCATATTGTCTGTATATAACTAGAAGAACTCAATGAGAAGGCAGTAACAGGTGCAAAAGATTCTTAAGCACAATACTGGCTTTCATCCTTCAGTTGGAATATTTACGGCAATGGCGTTTTCGCCGCGCGCGAAAACGATCTACCCCCATCTGCGTATCTTCCCAATCAAATGCAAAAGATCCAATCCGCAGGGAGGAATCAGATTTAAATCGCGATATTTCCACACAAAGGTTATGATCAGATCAGTCAGAAGGTTTGACCACTAGCAAAATTCCATCTGGAAAGGTCTCACTATCCTGATAGGTGGATTCGCTCCGCCTCTTTCACCAGCTTCCTTCCACACAGGTTAACGTCGTCTAGAGCCACAGAAGGTCTCTTGCCGACATAAAATCTTCGAAAAGGTCTCACATTCTTGCAGTGAGTGATTGCCGCCTCTCGTTTATTCTTACTTACCATACATTCACAAGGTTACAACGTATGCGAACAATAGCTCTGACAGACCAACCTTCTGAAATTTTAGGTTTCGCTCCGCTCATTGGGAACATAACCTCGGAAGGTTTTCATCACTCCTTGGTGGATTTCTCCTCGACCTCTTTCCACACAGGTGTAAATGTGCAAGTCGAGACAGATAGACAAGCGTCATTCCGTACATTGCTCCAGACTCGGAAAGGGGCCTTTACTAGACCTTAACAATGGTGGGGAAAGCCCTTACTTTTAATTATCCCTTTTGGGCTTGGTAACGGTTCATGTTCTGTCACCCATCATGTTGATCACAGAGCAAGGTTTAAGAAAGTAGTCGAGACAGAAATAGGCTCTTGGCATGGTACAACCTCGGAAGGTCTCAACATTCATGTGGTGGATCAGTTTTGTTCTCCAGCTCTTCACTCTCATCGTGTCCAACAGTTGGTTTGACAATCGATTGAGCTAACAAGGCTACACCGGTATATATTTCGCAATCGTCATAGGAAAACTAGGTTGCCTCACAATCCTTATGTCGGTGATATTTCATCTCGACCTACCTACATGTTTCCAACGGTGATTTGACGAGGGTTTGAGGCGTAGTACAGGAGTTCGAAGAAGCGAAAGAATTGTTCATACAAAAAAGAAATGTGGAAATACCCGAAGCAGAACGAACTTTAACAACCCCACCAACCTCTATGATAGTATATGGTCTCTGAACTATTCGGCCATTGGTGGAGTTATCATCATCAGTCGCGCTCGTTCCCACACAGGTTAAGCATCGTATCGAAGTACAAAAAGGGTCTCAAGGAATTCGCTGAACATACAACATAAAGCTACTGGTAAGGTTTGCAATCACCACAAAGGATAAATACCGTGGTCTAGGGATTCTTCTCATGCAACGCTCTTCCACATGAAACTCTAAGTGTTAACGTCAATCGGAGAGTTGTCGCATACCAGAGAGTTTCACGAACCACATACAGAGCAAGAGTTTAGAGGAAAAGTGTCTCGGTAACATCCGTTGGTGGGATTCTCTCGACCTCTTTACACTACAAGGCTAACTGAAGTCGAGTAAACAGGCCCTTCTGTTAACATAGCGACATTAGGAAATTTAGTCTTTTTGACACATATCTTTGAAGATGGATTTTCTCCTTGTATACACGAGTTACACTTCGGTCTTCGACATAGAGTTACGTCCATCCCTGATGACAGGAGGCGCTCTGAGATTAGTGATTACATAACCCTGGAAATAAGGTATAGAATATATTCTTAAATGAATTCTCTCCAACATCTTCATTGAAGAAGTAATATATTAAACAGACTGAAAAAGTCTCAAAAAAAATGTCATTAGAAGTTAACCATAGAAAAGAATGCGTACCATCAGAGTTATATTTTTGCAAAAAAGACTGAAGAAAAAAAGTACAGTGGCGTCACTCGTACAATCCACTCTATCAAATCAAAGCAACAACTGGTACTTCAAAATAATTAAAAATATTCTTTAGTGTGATATTCAAGTGACTTCTTCTCTACGTAACCATCATCAGCTCAATCCTATGACCTGTTCTTAATTAAAGAAAATTACAGGAGTTTTCTAGATCTTCATCGACAACTATACTCAAGTTGGAGCAAAAAATCTCTTCTATACAATATATTCTCGTCTGCCAGACAGAACATAATGGCTATAACAAACATAATTTGTGAGATTGAAAATGCTCGCAAACGCCCCCTTGAATAAGGGATAATACAGTGTAAGATTTTGAACCGACAGAAATTGTATAGTGTTACTCATTCTCCAGCTGGGAACTTGTCTCGTATGGGTAAATGCTTATATTTGAACTCTCATCTGAGCCAAAGTGCAACTAGAACCACCAGTCATCCAATTGGCTCTTTTGCTGATTTCTGTGTGTCGTCATTTACTTCGTATAAGTCACATCGTCTTCTCTCTCGCTCTGACTGCTACTTGCAACGCAATCCTCGAACTCTCTCACTTTGGCTCTACACTTGGTTCGTTGGACTGCTATGGCTTCAACTCGATCGTCCATCGCCAGAAAAACTGTTCTGTCAAATGGTCCACTGAAATTCTCATCAATCTGCTCATGCGACTTCTGGTTTCCTCAAGATGCTAACTCGTCAGATCTTTTCAAATCACCCCTCAACATACAAATCCAGTAATGAAGACTCATCTTTTCCGTTGAGGGTTGGTCTTAATTAAGAGAATTGGCCTCTCATCGGACGATTCTTTCTATACAAATAGGGTGCACTTGAAGCTTGATAAAGGGGAATAGCCTCCTATCTACGACAGTGGGATGCCTCCAATGCAAGAAGAGGGGCGGAAGAATTCCCCTAACTCTGCAAGAGAAAGGGCGAGTAAGTCGAGCATGAAGAAGATTTCTCACTCGAAATTAAGCGAGCAGAAGGCAATCTCGAACACCCGCTTGATGTGCCGGAAAGCTAGAGGGGCCAGAAGTAATCCCTCTAATTTGGCACGAGAGGAATGGGCTAAAGTTGAAAGGAGAAATTTCCCACTCAAAATGTAGCGGAAAGGCCTCGACCGTTCCAAAAGCCAGAGGGGGCGGAAGAAGTCTCTCTAACTTATGTGCGAAGAGGGGCGTAAGCGAGGCAGAGAGAATTTCCCTCGAATTAAGCGGAATGCCTGACCGTCAGAAAAGCCAGAAGGGCGGAAAAATCCTCTAAACTTTTGCGAAGAGGAGGGCGCCAAGTTCCGAGCAGGGGAAATTTTTCCACCAAAATAAACAAAGCTAAACTGTCAGTAGAGCAGAGGGAGAAAAGGAGAAGGTGGCCAGTCTCCTAAAGGCTTTAGAGCGCGTATTTATAGGTTTTTGAGGAAGAAGATGGGGAAGTATTTAGCCATTTTTGGATTTTCTTATTTTCTCAATTTTTTA
>NW_021319315.1:1759853-1798064 GCF_001605985.2 Dendrobium catenatum | reverse complement strand
AGAGAGAGATTGATTACAGACACCTATTGATTTATTTGATGATATGGATACAATGAATTGAGTAGACGATACGGATTAGACGACACGATTGATTGAACTGATAGTATTGATAGATATCTTACTGTAGGGATAGATAGTATTGGAAGCATTACTGATTTGATTTCTCTTCTGCTGGCCTTGACTATTGACTATTGATGGATTGATTTGATGATGGATTTCCGCATTCATAGACTCTTGACATTGTTGACTTGATTTTTATTGACCTGCATATTGTAGAATCGCCAGGTGCTTTGATTTCAGTTTGTAGGCTTTGGTGACCTGTGGGCTTTGTAAAGCTATTATATGTGGTTAATATTTAGTGAGGCTCCAGTTGAAGATCTTTCTGTCGAGTTTCAGCTTTTTGTTTTGTAGCTTTGGTAGGTTTCTTTTGTGCCTGTGTGGCTAGTGTACAGATATTTCTTTTGGACTTTTTGTCTGTTTCTGATTTACTATATGTGAATTATAGTATTGTGCTGTTTCTTTTTCTGTAATGTAATTATTTCTGGCTCTGGATGTATGTATTGATAAACTATGATAAAGAAACTGAAAGAAAAGAAATGAATGATCGATCAAGAATTTTTCGCTCAGAACGGATCTTGGGTCATTATAGTGGTATCGGCGAGTGTAGTGAAAAGATTTGATTATATCAGCAAATGAATAATTACATTTATTTGATTCGTTTTTATTTTACGTGTTTGATTCTGTGATTTGAGTTGGTTTGGAATGATTTGATTGATTTCAGCAATGGATCCCGAAGTGCAAAAAGATTGAGTCTGAGCCTGCTGATCTCCCTCTCACTCTGAAAATTGAATAAATTTGCTGATATGGTTGCTCAGATGGGTGATGACAAGCTATGGAACGCTCTGGGCGTAGCAAGAAAAGTGGAGAAGGTAGCAAAGCAAGAATTTTAATGTTTGTACGTTTTGTGGAAAGAGCACTTGGGAAGTGTATCGGAGGACAGAGCAATTGCTTCCGGTGTGGTGCATACGGAATAGAATGCTGATTGCCGAGTTTTGGGGGGGAAGGCGTGTTCCGACTGTTTCAGACTGGAAATGTACAGCCATGATGGAAGATGTTCTTCCGTGCTTGCTATGAGACTGGTACGCAGTTTAGTTTATTGTTTATTCCGATGTGATTAATACAATTTTTCCGATGATTGATTTCTTTTGTTCCGTTCTGTTCCGGAACTTAGGAAATATGCGGGACGAATTTCTAAGGTGGGGAGATTGTGGAGACTCGTTCTTTGCGTGTAGCTGCTGGAAAGTGATTTTTCCCCAGGATTCGGCCGGGAACCATGGTGAGATCGTGCCAGGCCGATCAGTGTATTGAAACAATTTATTTTGGATGTTCTCTGGAGTGATTTTCTGGACTGAATTGTCCAGGACGATAGTGGAGATTCGTAGGCCGATCTGCACTGTAGAAAATATCGTTGAGAATAGTTATGAGTCGTCAGGACGATCCATTTTTGGCTGAATGTCGGGGAATCAATGTGGACGATGCCGGGCGATCCACTAATTGATATAAGAAAATGGCTCAGTTTTTGAGGAGAGAGAAAAATTTTTATAAATCAGATATTTGAGGGGAGAGAAGGGCGGAAAAGAAAAGGAGAAGTTCGATTTCGGCGGGGCCGGGAGCGATTTCGTCGTTCGTTGTGTTGGATATTTTGTTTTGTCTCGCTGTAAGATTCCGGAACTACTTTTTGTTTCAAATATTCTTTGAGATTTTGGAAAATGGTGGCTCAGATTTTGTGTTTTTGTAAGTGGATTTTCGTAACCGTTTGGGTCCTGGCAAACGATTTAACAGGTAACCTTTTTGGTATGATTGTAACGTGATTATTCTGGCACGTTTTGATTAATTTTCTAGCAGATTTCGTCTGGTTCGTTTTGGTTCTGCGGAGTTTTATTTTGATGCAGATTTATTCTGAGGTCGAACTGGGTTTTGAGCAGTAGGAGAATAGTCTTAAATGTCGTTGTGCACCGTTCTGTATTAATTTCGGTGAGATTTGGAAATTGTGTCTTTTGCAGGATTTTTTGCGTAAATTTGACCGTTGCCAATTATCTGTCCGATTTTCATACGATTCTTCTGATTTGGTTGAAATTGATTAGATTTGAATTGATATGCGTATAATATTGGTATGATCGTTTTCGTTTTCTTTCTTATTGATTATTAGCATCGATTATTGCATTGGACTGATGATTACTGAAGACAAGTGGGAAATGGTTGAACGTTGGTGAAGATAGATTGACTGTAAGGATGGTGGGACCGACGGGCTTTCCTTTAAATATGATCTGGATCATGGATCATGGAGGGAGTTATAAGGATTTTTATACGCCGACGGGCGGCCGAACGGGCAAAAGAGTGACGACTCTTCTTGATCAGAAACAAGTATCAGACATTACAAAGCAATACGGATTTCTACATAAAGCAACAATAGCCAGCGTTTGTGGCTTGTTCTTAAGACAATCTGAATATATGCATGATTTATTGTTTTTCGATTGATTTATCGAATTTGATTGCTTATCGTACGGATTCAGATTTCTTGATTGAATCGTTGAGCATTGGGCTACTATTATTGTTATTGATCATTGATATTGATATGGACTACTTATTTAGATTAATTGATCATTGATATTGATATGGACATGGAGGCATAAGATCACACAAGATTCATTTGATATCATCTGAGCTTCATCGATTTGACTTGCTCTTGCTGATTGATTTATCGTACGGATTCATTGTTTGATTGAGTGATTGATTTGAGGATTTATTGATTTAATTCGTAATTGCTTTTCCGATTTGGATTTCTCTCGCATTGATACCGGCACGATATTGATATGGATCTCGTATTGATTCATAGAGATTGAATGATATTGATATAAGATTGTATTGATTCCACTGGCACGATATTGATATGGATTCTGTGTTTGATAGATATTGAACGACATGAATATAGATTATATCGATGATAGATATGATATTGACATTGAATATTATTGATTCGACAGATCCTGATAGGTTATTGATATACTGATACATGATTCGTGTGCGTACATTGACTCGTCGTGTGTTTATATCGATGCGATTGATTGAATGCCGTATGGATTGATTTATGTAGATAGATTTCTTGATTTCTATTGAACTGCGAGTGATTTCTTGATTTGATTTGATTTCAATTGATCTTTCGCGTACTGGATTCGATTGTTTATTGGGACTTGAGCTGATTTGATATAATTGACTAGAAAGTGGCTTTATTTGATTGAGATGATTTCCCTACTTGTGCATCGTACGGGTCGTCATTATTGAATCGTGTAGTGTCATTGAACATAATTGGATTGACTGTTGCAAAGAGTACGTTCTGACACGAGTCTTATTGAATTAATTGACGCTATTGATTGCTATTAATTGAATACAGACACCTATTGATTTTGATTGATGATATGGATACAATGAATTGATAGAGATACGGATTAGACGACACGATTGAATTGAACTGATAGTAATTGATAGATACTGTATGCTATACGGGATAGATATAATTGAAGCACTTAACTGATTTGATTTTCTTGCTTATGGCATTGACTATTGACTATTGATGCATTTGATTTGATATGCGGTTTCGCATTTCATAGACCTCATTGACCATTGATTGATTATTTTTTATTGACCTGCATATTGATAGATCGCGTGCTTTGATTTCAGTTGCTATGGATTTGGTGACCTGCTGGGGCTTTGTAAGCTATTATATGTGGTTAATATTTCAGGTGCAGGGCTCCAGTCTGAAGATATTTTGGTTCGAGTTCAGCTTTTTGTTTTGTAGCTTTGGTATGGGCTTTCTTTTGTGGTTGTGTGGCTAGTGTACGATATTTCTTTTGGACTCTTTTGTCTGTTCTCTGATTGTACTATAATGGAAATTATAGTATCTGCTGCTGGTTTCTTTTCTGTAATGTAATTATCTCTGGTCTGGATGCATGTATTGTACGAACACTGATAAAGAAACTGAAAGAAAAGAAATGAATGATGATCCAGATGAATTTTTCGCTACACGGATTTTGGGTATTATTGCTAGACCCTTTCTTTATCTGATTGCGTGCCGGATTTTTGTACAATGCTAAGACGATAAACTTTATATTTCTCTACTGCCGAATACTCCTGGACGCAACGTTTGGAACCGTCTGTGGGAACGTAGTTCCGACTAGGGGGCAACTTTGCTCTATTCTCAAAAGATTGTCTTTATCAACTTCCTGAATCAGTCATTGTTGCATTAGATGCGGATGGGGGCAACTTCGACCCAATTCTGGTCAAAAAGATCTTCCGATGCTTTCTATATCAAGAGTGATATTATCAGGAAAATCTCAACAAATGCGGGATACTTCTGATCAATAATAAGTCATACAGACCCTGTTGGGCTTCTACTCCTTAACAAAGTCTTAACTCGACTCCAAAGGCAAGTAAGGTTTAAAGATAGACATTCTTCATACTTTGATTCGGAATATACGCGGCGTTCGCCTCCCCCCCCAATCAAAGCAAAATCAATCCAGGGGATTCGATTTGACCTCTTCCACAGGTTAACAGTCGTCGAGGCAAGGCTGTGACATGCAACTCGGAAAGGTTACATCTTGGTGGATTTCTCCCTACCTCTTTCACACAGGTTAACGTCGTCGAGCAAAGGCTCCGACATATAATATCGAAAAGGTCTCACATTCTTGGTGGATTCTCTCGACCTCTTCCATACAGTTAACGTTCATCTGGAGCACAAGGCTCTGAATACAACCTCGGAAAGGTCTCACATCCTTGGTGGATTCTCTCGACCTCTTCCACACAAGTTAACGTCATCGAGCAAAAGGCTCCGACATAACAACCTCAGGAAAGGTCTCACATCCTTGTGGATTCTTCGACTCTTACAATCACAGGTTAAACGTCGTTCGAGCAAAGAAGGCTCGATATACAACTCGGAAAGTATCACATTCTTGCGTGGATTTCTCGACTCTTCCCACACAGGGTTAACATCGTGGAGCCAAAGGCTCCGACATACAACTCGAAGGTCCTTCACATCCTTGGTGCATTTCTCTCGACCTCTCCACACCAGGTTAACGTCATCGAGCAAAGGCCTCCGCAAATTTACAACCTCAGAAAGGTTCACATCTTGGTGGATTCTCTCGCCTGCTTCCACACAGGTTACATCGTCGAGCAAAGGTCCGACATACAACTAGTAAGGTCTCAATCCTTGGTGGATTCTCTCGACCTCTTCCAAACGGTTAACGTCATCGAGCAAAGGTCTGACTACAACTCGAAAAGTTCTCAATCCTTGGTGGATTCTCTCGATTTCCACCATGCTAATTCGATCGAGTAAAGGGCCTTCTTGCATACACTCGGAAGGTCTTACATCTTTGGTGGATTCTCCGACCTCTTGACATAGGTTAACGTCATCGAGCAGGGCGTCTGAGTAATACAAACTCGGAATAGGTTATATATATTTTATGAATTCTCTCAACATCTTCCATTGAGAATTTTATAACAGACTGAAAAGTCTCAAAAAATGTCATTGGAGTTACATAGTAAAAGATGGTACATCAAGATTTATTTTTGCAAAAAAATCTGAAAGAAAAAAAGTACAGTGGCGTCACTCGTACAATCCACTAATCATCAAGCAACAACTGACTTCAAAATAATTAAATCTTTTAGTGGATGTCAAGTGACTTCTTCTCTACTAGCATACAACGCATCATCCTATGACTTCTTAATAAAGAAAGATTACAAGTTTGGTCTTCTTCAGACCTCATCTCAGTTTGATACTATACATATATCGTCTGCCAGACAACTTGACTATAACAACAAATTTGTGGATTGAATGCTCGCCGCCCCCTTGAATAAGGGATAATACAGTGTAGTTGAGACAACATTAAGGTCCATTCTCAGCTGAATTGTGTATGGGTAAGCTTATATTTGCTCTTTGCAGCAAATGCAACTAGAACCGTATATGCTCTCCTTGCTTCTTCTTGCCTTGCTCGTGTGTCTCATTTACTTCGTATAAGTACAGTCATCGTCTTCTCTCTGCTCTGACTGCTACTTGCAACGCACGCTCGAACCTCTCACTTTGGCTCTAACACTCTGGTTGTTGGACTGTAATGGCTTCAACTGATCGTCCATCGCCAGAAAAACTGTTCTGTCAGAATGGTGCCACTGAAATTCTATCAATCTGCTCATGACTTCTGGTTTCCTCAAGAATGCTAATCGTTCAGATTTCTAAATCACCCCTCAACATACAAATCAGTAATTGAGCTATCTTTATCCGTTGAGGGTTGGTCTAATTAAGAAGAATTGCCTCTCATCGGACTTCTTTATGTACAAAGAGGGTGCACTTGAAGCCTTGATAGGGGAATAGCCTCCTATCTACGACAGTGGAATGCCTCCAATGCAAGAAGAGGGGCGGAAGAAGTCCCCTAAATTCTGCAACGAGAAAGGAGGGGCATAAGTCGAGCAGTGAGAAAAATTTCTCACTCGAAATTAGCGGGCAGAGGCAATGCTAACCCTGTTGTGGTGCCGGAAAAGCTAGAGGGGCAGAAGAATCCTCCTATATTCTGGCACGAGAGAATGGGCGTAAAGTTGAACAGGAGAAATTTCCCACTCAAAATGTAGCGTGAAGGCCCTCGACTTCAAAAAGCCAGAGGGGCGGAAAAGTCCTCTAATTATGTGCGAGAGAGGGGCGTAAGTCCGAGCAAGAGAGAATTTCCCACTCGAATTAGCGGAATGCCTGAACCGTCAGAAAAAGCCAGAAGGGCGGAAAAAATCCCTAAACTTACTGCGCAAGAGGAGGGCGCTAAGTTCCGAGCAGGGGAAATTTTTCCACTCAAAAATAAACAAAGCCTAACTGTCAGAGAGCAGAAGGGAGAAAAAGGAGAAGGTGGCAAGTCCCTAAAGGCTTTAGAGGCGTATTTATTAGGTTTTTATGAGAGAAGAAGTGGGAAGTATTGCCATTTTTGGATTTTCTTATTTTCTCTAATTTTTTGGACCCAAAAATAGCAAAAAGAGTTATTTTCGGCTAGTGGGACACTTTAAGGCGGTGCAGTCAATCAGCCTCAAAATGACGCGAACTAGCGCACCAATTCTCGGGCACCACGCGCGGATCGGTGGCTGGCGCACATGGCACACGGCGGCGGTACGCAGCCGAGAGTGCTGCGCGAGCGAACGACAATGTTAGTGATTAAAAAACCGGCCCAGGGAGGGGCGGTTCAGCCCAGGGGGGAGTGGATCCGTCCAGGCCGAGCGCAGCGACCAAGCGGTGGCGCCAGGACGCTGCCGGGTCTGCGGCGCCAGAGGCGGCGGCGGCGGCCGGTTTGGCCGTTCGGCTTGCCAACACATTCCGGGTCGTTTTTCACACTTGAAAGCCAAATGTTAACGTTTTTGGGTCCCCGTACACGTTTTTTTGGATGTTTCCGGACTCAATTTTGAGACACTTCAAAGCTCAACAAGACATTACGGACAAAATTTGTGCAAAGTTAAAATTTCTAAAGTAATTTTGCAGTTCAAAAAATTAATTTGGAACAAGTATTTTTTGGACTCCTGGAGTTTTCGACGTCAAAAAAATAGGGAGAAACTGTACGTCATCTAAAATTATTGATCGGCACGAATCTCAAGGGACAAAGCTAGCTGATAACTTCAAAAAATAAAATCTGAGAGCTTCCTGAACTCCGATTTCAGCGAGCTGCAGTCAAACTGAGGCGTCTCGGAAACAAGAACCAATGGACACCCCGAAAAATTAACCCAATCTAGCCAAATAGGTCAAATCAAGGACCTGAAGCATATTTGTATGGTTTAAAAACCGCAATTTGAGTTACAAACGGTCTCCGATTTTAACGAGCTTAATACTCAAATCGGCAGATCTCGACGAAGACAAATCCAACAGCTTAAGAATTGGCTGATTGACATATTAAGGCTCAAATGTTAATGAACGGTGCAAACGATCGAAGGGTCAATATGGCGTTATTAAACAATCTTATTTGCCCTGATATCCACGCTATTTAACGAGCATGTCACTCTAAGAAAAACTATAAATAGATCCCTCCCATTCTTTACAAAGGGGACTCAAGTGAAGAGAGGAAAGAAGAAGGGAAAGAAGAAGAGAAAATAGGAAAAGGAGATACTCTTCTCTCGATCACGAGGAGCTTTCCCAGCGCATGAATACGCAGAACTCTGCGGATATTCGGGAGAAGCCAGATTCTGCCCAACTTCTGGGATGCAGAAATTCTTCTCAATTAACTGAACAGAGTTTCCCTCTAAACGGAACTGCTACCCAAGTGATGCCAGAGTTCTCCTCATCACCAACAGACGTCAGACTTCTAATGACACCTGACTTCATCTTCCAAGTTTCTTCCCGAGCTGAACTTCTAAACCGGTTATGCGATTTGCTGGACGTATATCCCGAATATAGATTTTTCGCATTGTTGGACTTCTACTGACGCGTCTTCTGACTTTTCATCGTCAGACAAGTTTCAGCTCTTAAAAGGCACTGTCCTTCCTGACCTCCGTCGCCTAGCCGACTTACGGTTCTCCTGACTTATGTCGCCACCGACTACGGTACCTTTTTGATTACGTGCCCACGCTAGTCTTCTTTCGATCTCGTGCCCTCCGACTACGATCCTCCTGAACTTAATGTCGCCCGCTGACTACATATCTTTCGACTCATGTCGCCGTCGACTAGGTCTAGCTCACGACTAAGAACATGTCATAGTGATTCTTTATTATTCCACATCATAATATTGTAGCTCTATAAAATGTACATCAAGCTTAAAGGTTCTCCCAGGAACGGGCCTCATTTGTATCGACTGCAATACTAGTGGATTCATTCAAACTGGGCTAGCCTCGTGTGGTTTTTCCCCCTTTTTTAGGGGTTTTCCACGTAAAAATTTTGGTGTCTCATAAATGCTAGACCCTTTCTCTTATCTGATTGCATGTTGAATTTCGTACAATGCTAAGACGATAAACTTTATATTTCTCTATCGCCGCGAATACTCTTGGACGCAACAATAATATATTTGTATTTTAAATGTGAAATAAAATAAATATAATATATTTTTAATACTTAAAATTACTCATTATTGTAAAAAATAGAAATAAAATAAATCAAAAATCTTTATTAATGCATTATTTTGTATATAAATTTTATATTAATATATTATTTGAATATATTTTTCAAACAAGATGGATGTAGGGCTTGGAGAGCTGGAAAAAGGTGATGATGCTTTTGAAGATCGACAATTTCGGCATGGTTGATGCCACTAAGAGTTTGTCTGGGACGGTTACAACATTTAATGAAGTTGTTTGTGAAGTTGATGTGGAAAAAGTGACATAGGGTTCTTATGGAACAGCTTTTAACTACTGATTTTAAAAAAAAAATGTACTGAAAAGTTGTTGTATAAAACAATAAGAAACATATCTCAAACGAAGTCTTAGTTACTCTGGTTATAAAAAAATAGTTTTTCATCATAAAAATTTTTAAAAATAAATAAGAAAGCAGCAATGAACTAGTAGCCAATTAAAATTTTGATTGCTATCTAAAAAGTAAAGTTGTGAGGAGGTTGTCCCATACAAACCCTTAGCTTTGTCATTAGGAGCACTTCAAAAAATTTCATAATCTTTGTATACCATTAAGATATAACTTACGATAATTTGTTGTGCTTATCTTCTCGTCAAAGAAAGTCATTATCGTCTTATAATCTCTTTTAGGCCATTAAGCCTAATGTGAGCAATGAATTTGGACCAACTTAAGCAAGAGTTTTTTTATTTTCTTAAATAGTAAAAGAACAATTTTTTATAGCATTTGTGAAGATATAAAAATTGCAAGAACACAAAGAATTATGTGGTTCAATTTCTTATGAACTCTACATCCATGGGGCAACCGTATTCATCATCGTTTTATTCAAATATGTGAAGAAATCAAGATACAGATATTGTATATGTAGAAATATGCTCTAATAGCTTTCCAAAATAAATGCAAACAGTAGATATTACAATAAGAATCTAATCCTCCTTTAAGATCTAAAACATATCTTTAATAAGAAAACCAACAATAAATTTATCCTTGAAGAAGAGCTGCAGTTTTCTGTATAAGATGAGAAACAAGAATGCCCAAATCGAGAAGCACCAAGTAATTAATGGACCAATCTTCCTACCTAATTAGGAGAGAAATATATGCATATCTAGCATATAACCAAGCTTCGCAAAAGAACGAGATCTTACAGCACAAACCATGCTTCCAACTAGCAATCACTTGCGATTGACTTTCTTGAAGAAGAAGAAGAACAAGAAGAAGATAGAAAGGAGAAATAAGAAAGATTCACCTTCTAAATAGAAATCCAAGGATTTCACCACCTCTCTCTTCCTCTCTTGCTCAAGAAGCTAAGCTCCGATCAAGCCCTAAGACTCTCGGATAAAACCTGCTCTCAGGGGCGGATCCAGCCTTATTTTTTAGGGAGGAAAAAGTCATTATATAAAAAATTAAATATAAAAATAATATATATAAGCTAAACTTCTAAGCAAAGTCTTGTATTTCATTATGATTTATGAATTAAAAAAATAATTACAAGCTTTCCATTCCACTTTATATTTTTCGATAATGTTGCATAATGAATTCATTGGTAACATAGTCAAATGCTTCATTCTCGATATATGAAACTAGGCAATTATTGAGTCATGAATCACCCATTTTGCTATGCAATCGATGCTTGATAATTTTCATTGCAGAAATAGCTATCTCTAATGTAACAGTAGTAACTGATAAAGTTAATGTCAAAACACAAAGTCGATAAACCAATGGATACACAATATTCTTTTTAGCCTTTACAATATATTTTGCAAGAGCAGCAATGTTAGTCAAAGATATAAAGTCATCGCTTATACATATATCAATAATATAAGTAGATAACTGATATTCAAAAAATATAAGATTAATCATTAAAAAAAATTGTGAGATATAACTCTGCAAGATGAATTAAATTTCTCTTATCATAAGCAAAGAATAAGCAAGTATTCAGTTCCTGAATTTGCATATTAACAACCGTGTAAAATAAATCAACTTGATAATGATGAAAATTTATTATTTTTTCTCCTTTTCTCATTGAGCCTCGATGAGCCTTGACAATAAAGTTTATTTTTTGAACTTTAATATAAAAAATATTACAAAAATATGACACTTCTTTTAATAAAGGCTAACATACATTTTCCCTCATCATCTATAATCATTGCTTAGACACTTATACCAATTTCATTGCATTTATGATATCTTGATCCTTTCTTTGTAAGGCTTGTGATAATTCATTTGTAATGTCTAAAATATTAACCATTAAATACATCGCTGAAACAAAGTCATAAGATTTCATGACATGTAGTAAAACACCATCTTCAATTGATTGTTAATTATTTATCTCATCTTCTTTAACAATTTCAAGCACTTCGAGTACAAAAATATAAATTTTTGCTAGACTAATTAAGGTTTGAAAATGTGAACTCCGACAAGTGTCATCAGCATTACGCTGCAAATTAGTTTCTTGATTCAAACCCCAACCACTATTAACTCTCTAGTGTTTATATTAAAAAATTATTTTGTCACATTGAATTACTTTGAGAGTGTTATTTCTTTTGTATGAAACTCCAATAGTATTTAGAATTATTGAAGTAATCTCAAATAAATGATTCATTTGTCAATAATTCTTTGGTGTAGCCACCAAGAAAAGTTGGAGTTGATGAGCAAAATAATACATATAGAGTGCTTGAGGATTATCTTTTAATATGAGTACTTTTAAACCATTAAACTCACATCTCATATTATATGCTCCATCATAACATTGACCATGTATTATATGTGTGCTTGATGAATATTTTACAATATGAGCTTTAAGTGATGCCTTCAGTGTAAATGTATTTGTTGAACAAACATGAGTAATACCTATGAACCTCTCAATTACTCAGTCCAACTTGTCTATATATCTCATTATAACAGCTAATTATTCTTTTTTTGACACATCGTGGGACTCATCAACTAAAATAGTGAAGTATGAATCATCAATATCATTCATGATTACAGCCAAGATTTCCGCAATCATAGAACTATAACTCTCCTTATGTACTTTTGGTGCAATAAATTTTAACATAACGTTTGCATTTTTAAATATACTTTTCTGACATCTTCACTATGAATTATAAGAAATTGAAAGAATTCTATATAATTTCTTTAATTATTTGAGCTAGATGATTCATCATGCCCACAGAATCATAAACCTTTGCGTATAGAAATCAAATACAATCAACAATTGTAGTTAAGATGATACGATATTCTATTTTATTCCTCTTATCCATGCTCAACCATAAAGCATGAATACTATGCTCTTTTTTTTTAACAAAACAAGATAATCTATTAATATAATCAGAAATGTTATAAGATCAGGTGAAGAAAGAAAAAAGGAGAAAAAAAGACAAGATACAATGAAAAAAGGACTCAGTAATCAGCCGAGGATACAAATTCAGACGAACCATGTAGCCAATCTACATGGTTCCTAATATCAAAACCAGAATTGACACCCAACCGATTGACCATAGTGTTCGTATCGACCAAGTTTATAGGGACATCAACGAGATTGTTAGAACCAACCGAAATACCATTCAAAGTATCCACCCGCACACACTCAGCATTGAAATCCACATTAACAGCAGGAGAACCCGAAGCCTCAACACCCAAACCACCAGAGACTTCATTAACACTCATACGCAAAATCTCCTCACCCAGTGCAGGAGACGAAACATTCAATTGATCGAGCTCAGCCACATTAGTACGACATTCCTCCACAACATTATTATTAACACGAGCAGTTAATATGCACGGAGAACTCCCAGCCGCATTAAAGCCCCCAGCCTCATTAAAACCCCCAGCTACAACACCATGCTCACCCAACGGAGAATGAACAAAGGGTGACGCATCAACCACCACTACATTTGCATTAATATCACAATCCATCACCCCATGAGCCAAAGGAACTTCAGCATTAACCAAAACATTTTCATAGAGAAGGGCATTAGCAGAAGTAATAGGGTTGATAGAGGTCACAACAGGTTTAGAAACATGATCAACCAGCGTGGGAGCCGCAATGACAGCAGGACGCAAGTGAGGAAAAAGCTTAATACATTCAGATTTTTTATGCCCCATAGCCTTACAGTGTAGACAGAGATTTGGCATACCTTCAAAAATAATTTTTTGAACGTGTCCGAATTTCTCTGGACCCAGCCAAACGGAATCAAGGTAAGATTTAGAAATATCAGTTTCAACAAGAATGTGAGCTACTGAGGGACGAGAGCCAACAGCCGTAGCATTATCAGTTTGAATCGGGCGTCCAAATATAGATCCCAAACCAAAAAGAATTTGGGGGGAGAAGAGATGCGGACGCAAACCAGGAAACGAGAGCCAAACAGGGACAATAGGCGATTCCTCTAAAAGATCAAGATGAGGCGACTACTTAATAACTTTCATGAAACATCCAAACACAAAGTAAGAGCGATGCGCGAAAACTCTCTCATAATCAAGATCATTCGAGAGTTTGATTAGAACATTGGACTGATCCAACACAGTGACAGAAAAATCGCCGAATAATTTAATATTGAAAAAAATTTTACAGATTGAATCTAAATATGGCCGCTTAAGTGGAAATTTCCCCACCAATGCAAATTCAAAAGGTTTAGCAAGATGTAAAAATTCATCTTCCGAAATCCACAAAGTCGGCATCGCTCAAATCGTAGAAATACGAAAATCAGGAAAACTTTTCGAAGCATCGGCACCAGACAAAACATCTTTGAAGGATTTCAAATGCTTACCCTCCACAAACCCAGGATCTAACTGTTTATTTTCCATGAAAAGCAGGGCAGCCGGAGCCAGAGACGGAGACGGGGAGGTGGCGGCTAGGGCAAAAGCCCTAGCAAAAGGGAAAAAACCCTAGCAGATGAATACAACGCATTTTTTTTTTTTTTGAATTAACATGAATACTATGCTCTTAATGCTTCATTAAAGCCTCACTTTTATTATGTGCGCTATTATGTTCTCCTGCATGGCCCAAAAGCTTTTATTTTCTCTTTTAGTTCGTAAAGCCCTCACTAAAAAACGAGTCTCTACCACCTTGACATGAAATAATTTTCTCTTGAGGCTTACATAAATAGTAATAAAGATAAAATACACCATCTTGTTTTACATTGTATTCTATCAAATCAGAAAATTCTTCCATCCATTTTGTATTAAATCTACATGTAATATTTCATATCATTGTTTGAGGGAATTGATGGCTTTTTTGGTTGATGCAGTTCCTTCAACAAATAAGCTCTACAAACTTTATCCTTCTCATTCACATCATAATTTCATATTGATGGTGGAAGATTGGGGCAGTAGGGAGATTATTAATAACAATCTCGACATGTTCTTTCATCTTCAAGAATCATTCCATTTGTCAAAAGGCTAACAATTATCTATTCAATCAGGAGATTCTTCAAAGATTTAATATGATCTTAGCAAAATAAAATACTAAAATTAGCAATCAAACACAATATTTCACATGATCAGTAACATAACTAAATTTTTATCATATATTTCAATTACAAAAATAATTACTATATTTATGAAGCAAACAACTAGATTCAGAGATCTAAGTGCACTAACTACATTCCTCCAACCACTAACCTGAAGAATTTGGAAGGCAAAAAATAATTCTTCTGCTAAATTTTTTTTTATTCAAACAAGAAATAGACTAAGAAAGCAATTTTTATTGTTATTAAGTATTACAATAAGTATTAAACAATACCTAATAAGGAGAAATTCATATTTAAGTTGGCTCAAAATTAAAACAGTCCTAACCACAATCAACTTGATTACAATTTTAGCCTAAATTTTCAATTTATTAAACTAACCTCCATTGCCTCGTGTTGGCTTAAGGAGCCTTGATCATATTTTGTATGAATGTCATTATATAATTTTATTTTGGTTGAGCTTAGGCTCACAATTTGCCTTGTTTTATTCATAATCTCTCTATATCTTCTTTTTACCACAGAACTAAGTAATTCCAATGAAACATTATTTCAAACAAACTCCATAATTGGCTCCAAAAGTCCAAATAACCACAGCTTAAAAAGTAATATCATTAACCGAAGCTACTTCCAGCATTGCAGATTTCTAAGCTTCAACTAAACAAGAGATTTATATCTATATTTGCTTAATGCACTGTCCAGGTAATAAGTGCTATTTTAACTAAAAGGAGTAAAAAGGGTAGCTAAGGTGGTGGTGATTAAAACAGAAATGGGATGATCGTAAAGCTAGGTCCGGTTCATTTCATGTGATGCACCGCATCAATAAGGCCAAATAAAAGAAAACAATTTTAAAGAGTATTGTTGCGGGCTAGAATATACGCGGCGATAGAGTTAAAATACTTTCGTCTTAGCGTTGTACGAATATTCAGCACACAAACAAGAAAGGAAAATAAATACCATGATTTTTACGTGGAAAACCCGAAAGAGGGAAAAAATCATGGGGCCAAGCCCAATTGAAGTAATTTCACTAGTGTTTGTTTGAAGTACAGATGCTTATTCGTCCCACAAGTTAGGACGATCATATTACAAAGAGTTTCTTCTGAATTGAAATTCATTTACAAAGTTATGCAGAATCCCGGCATCTCCCGAATATCGGCAGAATTCCGGTGTATTCAGGCTGCGGAAAGAAAGAACTCCGGCGGTGGTCGAGGAGGAGATGATTCTTCTCCTTCTCTTCTTCTTATCTTCTCTTTGCTTGAGTCCCCTCTTGTGAAGAATGAGGGCTCTATCTATAGTTTTTCTGGAGTGGCATAGCTCGTAAATAGGCGTGAGATCAAGGGCAAATAAGGAGTAGTCGAATGGACGGCTGATATTGAATCATTTGATTGTACACCGTTTGTCAGACATTTGAAGGCCTTAATGATGTTGGAATTTGACGATCTTGCTTTCGTTGGATTCGTCTCGTCGAGCCGATCGATTTGACTATAAGCTTGTCAAAATCGGAGACCATTTGGTAACTCAAATTGTGGTACGAGCTTTCCAACAGCGCTTCGGGTGCTTGATTTTGGCTCATTTGGGCTTGGATTGAGTTGAATTTGGTGTCGTTGGGTTCGTATTTCCGAGACGCTCAGTTTGACTATAAGCTTGCTGAAATCGGAGTTCAGGTGCTCGCGGATTTAATTTTTGAAGTTTCCAACTTGATTTTTGCCTCGAGATTCGTGCCCGATCAAGATAATTTTAGCATTCCGTATCAAGTATAAATAATACTAAAAAGAAAAATACTCTAATCAAATTAATTAGCTGAATAATTAATTTCAATTAACATTATTTTAATTTTAAATCACTTATATCAATCTCTTTTGAATATGATTAGTATATTTCTTTTGAATTCATTGTATGAAGAATATTTGATCGCCTTATTATGTTAAATTTTAGTGTTATGGAATCATACTGATCAGTGTATTTGGGTAGGCAAAATTGTATTAATTGATCATGTAAGAGCTTCTCAAACTATATGAAATTGTAGTATGAAATGTTTAAATTTCTTATAATTTGCATTAAAATTTAATACACTTATTCTCCTGCATTGTACATAGTATCGCCTTTAAGGATTAATTAATTGCTTTGGTTGCTTATAATTTCAGTTTTTTTTTTTAAATTTTAACGCATTGGTTATAAGATTTCTATGTTGATAATATCCACTGAATTCATATATGTGCAACACTTTTACTGATTTTCACAATTTTATAAAAAAAATAGTTTTTTGACATTCTTTGTTTTTGTGTGTACTAAAGAATAGCGGTGGTTTTAACTATTGTTACATAGCAAAATTGTAGTGATTAAAATTTCTGCTATTTTATAGATTTGAAGTAGTTCACAAACCGCTACAGAAGCACTACTAGCGAACACAAATACAATTGATTTGTAGCGGTCGTTAAACCACTACTTTTATTTCTGTAACTTTTTAAACTGCTGCAGTAGGCAAAAAAAACACTGCTAAAGCTATATTTATTAGTAGTGAATGTCTTGTGTCATTATTAAGCTTGTCTTGAAAATGTTATGAAAGTCTAAACTATTTTTGAATTAGATATTTTATTAATTACATAAATGTCCTCAGCACATTTCATACTTGTAGATTTGTTAGTTCGAGTTAAATTTCAGAAAAATTAAATTTTATTGTGAGAAATGCTATGAATTTTTTTTTTAATCATTAACAAAATCTGTTAAAATTATTAAAAAAATCAAATGATGTAGTGGCATACATCATAATAAATTTTTATATTATATCATACTTTAAGTATTTATAATTTATAATGCTTAAATAATTAAAAATATTTGTTAAATTTATTAAAACATAAAAAATATGGGAAATCTCCAAGAGTGGCCCACTTAATTCTTGTAAAAAATTGATAAAAACTATTTTTGAATTAGATATTTTATTAATTACATAAATGTCCTCAGCACATTTCATACTTGTAGATTTGTTAGTTCAAGAGCTCAATTTTTTATTTTGAATATTGAAAAAAGATAATTAATTAATCTAGTATCAATGTTGATGTCTTAATTAACATTAATCAACCCATCTTGCATGGCGACAAGCAAAGTCAGGCCAAACTCATGCTCATATAATATGTGAGCTCGAATTTAAGATTAAATTTTAACTTGTGGCTCGATGAGCTTGACTCGTGAGCTCATTAAAGAGCGAGTTAGAGCAGGCTCACCATCCGACTTGGCTCTCTTGCAACCGTACTCTAAACCTAATGTCCAGAGCCAAGCCAAACAATTTAAATTTATTTTAATTGCTCTTTCAATTAACTCCAATTCCTTCATTTACTGTGCCATTTGGTGTGGAAACCGATTGAACCTGCAAAACAAGAAAGGAGAAGCAGGGAAAAGAGGGAATAGCAGGAGAATAGAAGATGCAAGGTTAGCAGGAAGAAGAAGAAGCTGTAATTTCTATTTTCATTCTCTGCTTCTGCCGGTTTACTATGCATCCATATAAAAGAAAACAAGTAACTAAATGCTGAGCTGGCCACTACTTGGCCCATTTAAAAACAGAAAGCGAAATACTAAAGCTGCAGAAGAAGTGGCTGTCGTAGGTAATAATGGGCCGGTGGAGAGTTGGCACATGTCGCATGATCGGCCACATCACCATTTGTATACCTTATATATATTTTCTTAGATAGGAAAGAAAATATAATTAAAACATGATTATTGTTTTCCATGTTACTAAAATCATTCATAACACCAAAAATATTATTTATTTAATTATTGTTTAAAAAATTATGTTAATATCAGTCAAATTGTTATATTTATATATCTATTATCAATTAAAAATAGAATTAGTGTATATAAAAATATTTTGCTAAAATTATTAGAGTTATTGTGCTTAAAGTTATTACCTTATCAATATTATCACATTTGGTTAATAATTATGGTAGAAATTTATGATATTTATTATTTTAATGTTCCTTCATTTTAAGGATATTCTCTTTTATTGAATTTCTCTTATTGCTCTCTTTTGTTGCCTTTATATAGGTATATTTTTTATGATTTCTATCATAGTATCAGAACCTCCCCTTCCTCCAACTTCTCCTCCTTCATTTGATGATCATTTTGTTGTTGGTTTCATGAAAATTCTTCCTAGTGCTATTGTAGGGTTTCTATTAATGAATATTTTATTGGTTTAATTGCTTGAGATGATGATAACAATAAACTCTTTATCTTGTATCGCATATTATATCAAACCCCTAGCTCTAATATATGCTTTCTATGTACTTCATAATCTCAGCATCTCTTCCAATTATATGATCCTATTTTAGTGCATAAGTAACGTCATAATTACATTTAATTCTAATATCTTATAGCACTCTCTGATCAATGAGGCATCTCATATTGCGAATGCAGAGCACGTTATCCTTGAACAGGAAATTGTGTCTGAGAGAGTAATCTCGGTGCGGCATAGGTGGTTCACTTGTCAACTTGCCCCACGGCTCAGCGAAGTCATCATCCGTGGCATAGAGTTCCTGTATAGAACTTAGATCCGGAGCCTCAAGTTGCAACTTGGTTAACAGCGCGGTGCGGCGACTAAGGGCGTCTGCGACTCGATTTTGCGCACCAGACTTGTGCTTCAAAACGAAGCTGAACCGCTGTAAGAAGGTCAGCCAACGGGCATGCATTTTGTTCATAGTCTTCTGGCTATTGATGAATTGGAGAGCATGGTTGTCGCTGCACAACACGAAGTCCTGATGCAGGAGGTAGTGCTCCCACTGCTTTAATGCTCGAACCACCGCATACAGCTCTTGCTCGTAAGCAGACCAATTTTGACGCGCCAGACTCAGTTTCTCGCTGAAGAATTCGATTGGCCTTTCCTCTTGTGAGAGGACCGCCCCAACTCCGATTGCAGATGCGTCGGTGTCCACATGAAATGGCTTGGAAAAGTCAGGGACAGCGAGCACTGGTGCCGTTGTTAACGCTGACTTCAATGTGTAGAAGCTGCGGTCTTGTTCCGGCGTCCACTGGAAGGACTTCTCTTTGAGACAGTTGGTGATTGGTGCAACAATGATGCTGAATCCCTTGATAAACCGGCGGTAGAAGTTGGCCAGCCCGATGAAACTTCGAACCTCCGTTACTGATCGTGGAATTGGCCAGTCGGTGATAGCCTGGACCTTTTGGGGATCCATGTGCACCCCCTGCCTGGAGATGATAAAACCGAGAAAGTGGACGGTTCCTGTGGCAAACTCACATTTTGGGAAGTTAATATAGAGCTTGTGTTCTTTCAAAATAGCAAGAATGTTAGAGAGATGAATGCAGTGATCTTCGAGTGAATTGCTATAGATGAGAATGTCGTCAAAATAGACGACACAATACTTCCCCAGAACCGATTTAAGAACTTCGTTCATGAGCCGCATGAAGGTCGCCGGATCGTTGCAGAGCCCAAACGGCATTACGCGCCATTCAAAAAGCCCATCCCTCGTCTTGAAGGCTGTTTTCCACTCGTCACCGGGCCGTATGCGTATCTGATGGTACCCACTTCGGAGGTCCATTTTTGAGAAAATATTGGCACCAGCGAGCTTGTCCAGCATGTCTTCAAGGCGGGGCACCGGAAAGCGGTATTTTACGGTTATTTTGTTGATAGCTCTACTATCAACACACATACGCCAACTGCCATCTTTCTTCGGCACGAGTAACGCCGGTACCGCACAAGGGCTAAGGCTGGGTTGTATCAGCTGCTTTCGAAGCAAATCCTCAACAATTTCCTGCAGGGCAGCGTGCTCCCGAGGACTCATTTTGTAATGCGGAAGATTTGGTAAATTGGCTCCCGGTTGGAGATCTATCTGGTGTTGTAAATTCCGCAGAGGTGGTAATTCATTAGGCAGCTCCGCTGGCCAGACTTCTTTGTAGCGATAAAGGATATCGCGGACAGCCACTGGAATGTTAGTTTCCGTTTTGACGGGAGCGTCATTTGAAGCCACAAGTGCTAACATTACAGAGTCTTCTTTCCAGGACGTAACAAGGTTATTACCGGAGACCACAAACATCGTGGATTTTCCGGGTGCCTCCTTCTCTGCCTCGCTAGTAAGCCGTGGGAGCAAGCGGATTTTGCGTTGCTTCCACTCGAAGCTGTATGTGTTGGCGCGTCCGTCGTAGACAACTCCCGTGTCGAATTGCCATGGCCACCCGAGGATCAAATGGCAAATGTCCATATCCAGGACATCACACAGAACTTCGCACATATAGCTTTTGCCAATTGAAAAGGTCACCCTGCACATTTCGGTTACAGCGATCTCTACCCCCTTTTTCACCCAACTAATCTTATAGGGGTGTGGATTGCGCGTTGTCTTGAGGTGGAGCTTGTGCACAACGGATCGGGAAATGATGTTTTCGGTACATCCGCTATCGATTAAGAGATCACAGACGCTGCCATTGATAGTGCAGCGTGTGCGGAATATAGAGTGCCGCTGGGAGTTCCCATCTTGCCGAGGCGCTATGAGAAGTTTCTCTAGAATGCAGGCTAGAGTCTCGCCGTCATCCGCTTGTAGATCTTCAAAGTCCTGTTCGTTCACCAATTCGGCTCCCTGGTATTCATCATCCGGTTCTCCTTCCATCAGCTGGACTTGTTGTCGATTCGGACAATCGTTGGACTTGTGTCCCGGTTGGAAACAACGATAGCATTTGAATGTCGTCGGCTTGGCATATGGGTTGGCGTCTTTAATGGGTGTCTTCATTCGGCCGGTGATTGGATTCTTAGGTTCCGCTCCTAGGATCCCAGCCCCTCCGCTGGGTGGAGGTGGTAGCTTATTTCCGCTAGGAGCATTCGCCTTGCCGGAATCTCCACTTGGTTCTACCACAAAGCGACGAGCAGTGCTACTCCTTGGGTGGCGGTTCAATTGAATTTCAGCTTTGAGGGCATAGTTAACTGCTTGAGAGAGAGTCCACACGGAATTCATCTCAAGTTTGTCTTGAATGGCTTCCTTCAAACCGCCGATGTAGCGCGCCACTAGTTGAGTTTCTGACTCGTTCAAGTTGTTCCGGGCACTCAAGCGGTAGAATTCTTCTGTGTATTCGCTGACGGATCGCGTGCCTTGTGAACAGTGCTGGTATTGCACATAGAGCATTTGTTCGAAGTCCGTCGGCAAGAAATGCCCCCTCAACAGCCGCTTCATCCGGTACCAGCTAGTTACATTTCCTTTCCCTTCTCGTCGCCGGGATTGTAGTAGTTGCATCCACCAAGCTCCCGCCCCGCCCTTAAGACGACAGGCAACGTACTTAACTTGTTTTTCGGGCGCTATCTCCATGTAGTCGAAGAAAGCTTCGACAGCTCGCTCCCAATCCAGGTAATCTTCGATATGAAGGCGACCATCAAAAAATGGGATATCTAACTTGATGCGGAACTCCCCTGTTTCCCGGTGTTGAGCTGGATATCTGCGGACAGGTTCATAATAAGCTGGTCTTTCCTCTTCTGCAGAATCCGACGCCTCAATCGGCTGCTGAACTTCCACCTCATCTTCTGTGTCTGAGATTATCGGAACTGCATTGTGACGCCGCCGACGAGGGTGAGGACGTAGTGCCAGTGTGGTTGCCGGCGCAACTGGTACCCCCGTCGTGAAATGTCGATTCGTCCTCAGGGATCGAATCTCGGTCCTCATTTCTGCCGAGAACCGGAAGAACTCCGTGGTGAGGGCTTCCATCTGCCGAGCCATGCTAACTTGAGCTGTCCACAACGCATCTACGCTTCGGTCTTCCTCCGTCGCAGGGCACTTGCTTCCCTCTGCCATGAAGCCTCGCTCTGATACCAAATGGTGTGGAAACCGATTGAACCTGCAAAACAAGAAAGGAGAAGCAGGGAAAAGAGGAATAGCAGGAGAATAGAAGACACAAGGTTAGCAGGAAGAAGAAGAAGCTGTAATTTCTATTTTCATTCTCTGCCTGTACCGGTTTACTATGCATCCATATAAAAGAAAACAAGTAACTAAATGCTGAGCTGGCCACTACTTGGCCTTTTTAAAAACAGAAAGAGAAATTCTAAAGCTGCAGAAGAAGTGGCTGTCGTAGGTAATAATGGACCGGTGGAGAGTTGGCACATGTCGCATGATCGGCCACATCACCATTTGTATACCTTATATATATTTTCTTAGATAGGAAAGAAAATATAATTAAAACATGATTATTGTTTTCCATGTTACTAAAATCATTCATAACACCAAAAATATTATTTATTTAATTATTGTTTAAAAAATTATGTTAATATCAGTCAAATTGTTATATTTATATATCTATTATCAATTAAAAATAGAATTAGTGTATATAAAAATATTTTGCTAAAATTATTAGAGTTATTGTGCTTAAAGTTATCTTGTGGCTTGATGAGCTTGACTCGTGAGCTCATTAAAGAGTCGAGTTAGAGCAGGCTCACGATCTGACTTGGCTCTCTTGCAGCCCTACTCTAAACATAATGTCCAGAGCCAAGCCAAACAATTTAAATATATTTTAATTGCTCTTTCAATTAACTTCAATTCCTTCATGTACTGTGCCATTTGTATACCTTATATATATTTTCTTAGATAGGAAAGAAAATATCATTAAAACATGATTATTGTTTTCCATGTTACTAAAATCATTCATAACACCAAAAATATTATTTATTTAATTATTGTTTAAAAAATTATGTTAATATCAGTCAAATTGTTATATTTATATATCTATTATCAATTAAAAATAGAATTAGTGTATATAAAAATATTTTGCTAAAATTATTAGAGTTATTGTGCTTAAAGTTATTACCTTATCAATATTATCACATTTGGTTAATAATTATGGTAGAAATTTATGATATTTATTATTTTAATGTTCCTTCATTTTAAGGATATTCTCTTTTATTGAATTTCTCTTATTGCTCTCTTTTTTTGCCTTTATATATGTATATTTTTTATGATTTCTATCATAGTATGAGAACCTCCCCTTCCTCCAACTTCTCCTCCTTCATCTGATGATCATTTTGTTGTTGGTTTCATGAAAATTCTTTCTAATTCTATTGTAGGGTTTCTATTAATGAATATTTTATTGGTTTAATTGCTTGAGATGATGATAACAATAAACTCTTTATCCTGTATCGCATATTATATCAAACCCCTAGCTCTAATATATGCTTTCTATGTACTTCATAATCTCAGCATCTCTTCCAATTATATGATCCTATTTTAGTGCATAAGTAACGCCATAATTACATTTAATTCTGATATCTTATAGCACTCTCTGATCAATGAGGCATCTCATATTGCATCCCTCATTTTTCTATATAGTTATCCTGAAAATAGGATATTTAACTAAAGTAATTTTTCTCTTAGTACATCTAATGCAGTTGGAACACAATGCTCTATGAAAAAAATCTATATATTTAAATTTCGGATGTATATTTGCATGTTCGCATATTACTTTTTGCAATACAAAAAATTTAATTGTTCCAATTGCATTAGTAGAAGTAGAGAAAAAGTATTGTAAACAAAGATCCTATCTTTCAGAATAAGTATGTAGAAGAAAAAGGAAGAGAAGAAGCTTCAATGATCATAAAGAGCTACAAAATCTTACACTTAAACATACAATGTAATGTTACTTATGCCACAAAAGAAAAGTATGACATGTGATTGGAAGAGGTGGTTCACTTTGGTATTTTGCAAGAGGTTTTTGTGAGAAAAAAAATTTGTTTTGGGAATATAATTATGTTTCAAGACAAATAAAAGTTATTTATGAATGTTCATAAGCATTTTCTTCCAATTATTTTTTTTTTTTGGATTACTTTATTTTGATGGTTCTCATAGTAATTTTGTTCACTTCTTTTTTATGTTAATCCTATTCTCACTCCTTTTCTTTTTTATGTGGGTAAAAAATTGTGTTGGGCATATAAATATGTTTCAAGACAAATAAAAGTTATTTATGAATGTTCATAAGCATTTTCTTCCAATTATTATTTTTTATTTGGTTTACTTTATTTTGATGGTTCTCATAGTAATTTTGTTCACTTCTTTTTTATGTTAATCCTATTCTCACTCCTTTTCTTTTTTATGTGGGTAAAACATTTAAATTTCTTTTACTCTTTAGACCACAATCTTCCTCCATTGTGCCATTTGTGTATCTTATAAATTCTTAAATTACAAGAAAAAATAATCATCAAAACAATATTATAAACTTTGATCAAGCTTAATTTCTTTCTATGTGAGACAACTCATTATGACACAAAAATATTATTTATCTATTTATTATTTTAAAAAGTTATGTATATATCACTTAATTTTTTTATATACATACATACTTACACACACATATATTATAAATGAAAAAATAAATTAGAAAATTCATGTATATGAAAATGTTTTGTTAAAATCATTAGAGTTATTATGCTTAAACTTTTTATTATCAATAATATCTCATTTGGTTAATAATGTGGTAGAAATTTACAATATTTATTATTGTCCTTATTATTGAATATATTATCTTTTATTGAATTTCCCTAGCCTTGTTACTCTCTTTTTTGGCCTTTATATTGGTAGTTTGCACTCATAATAAATTTAATCAAACAAAGATAAAGCTTTTTATGAATTCTACTATGGTATTAGACCTTCCATTCCTCCAACTTCTTCTCCTAGGTCTAATTATCGATCATGCTGTTGTTGGTCACACAGAAATTTTTTCTAGTACTTTTATTATTCCGTTTTTATTTATGAATATTCTGATAGGTCTTATTGCACGAGAGATGATAATAATATACTTTTCATAATCTTGCATAGCACCTTCAATCAAGCCCCTAGCTCCAATATATACTTGTTATATGCTTGATAATATCATCATCTTTTCCAATTATATGTCATATTTTTCTAGAGCATGCATAATGGTGTATTTATGTTTAACTATAATATCTTATAGCTCTCTCTGACCAATGAGGCATCTCATAAATGAAAAATATGAGGCTTCTTCAATGGTTAGAAAGAGCTGCAAGATCTTATGTCATAAATGAAAAATATGATAGATAATTGGTAGAGGTGGTGATACTATAAAGTATATAAGAGAATATATTTGAAATAAGGTCTTGATTGAAGTGCTATGCAGTATTGTGAAAAGGGTATTTTAGCCATCTAGATTTTGCTACTTAGTTCAATATTTGGCTTCGTTTCTCATCACCGTCTTTTGCTACGGGAGTACTTACTGTCCGGATATCGAATGCATCCAGAGACCAATAACAAAACGCCACGTCACTAAAGCGTTCGGTACCGTGCTCGGTACAGCACTCGGTACCGCGCTCGGTACACTCGGTATGCTCGGTATGCTCACCGGATGTAATAATTTTTCTTGCTACGGAGGGATTTACCCTCGATTTTTCTTATTTTGAGAATATTATGTTTCGTTATATTTACTTTATTGCACTATTCCCTTGCTTTTATATGAGCTTATTTATTATAACACCAAATTGAATAAGCAAGCATGTAATATTTTATGATTTCTATCATATTTCGGAAGTAAACTAGGCGCAAGTTAATCCATTGAAGAATTTAAAATTCATCACCTAGTTCATTTTAAATGCATATAGAATTTATCTAGTTTGACTAAATTATAAATATATTAAAAAAATTAAAGTTTCATTCGACCCCTATCGTCCCCTCCACCTTCTGGCTAGGGGTGTCAATTTTGGGTCACGGGTCGGGTTCAGGTCGAACCCGGAACTAACCCGACATTATTCGGGTTCAGGTCAATCCGACCTGTTTTGCAATTTTCCAGAGTTGAACCCGACCCGCTTCGAGTTCGGTTATCCCGATTTCTCACATGCGACACGATAGAAAGCGAAAGCGCGACAACGCTAGCAGGCCAGGCAGAGACATGACAGCAACCGACGTGCGGACGCGACTCAATGCGACATGACACGACGCAGGATGGCGATACAGGTGGACTAGCGGACCGCGGGGCAGACCGGGCAAGCGTGGCAAGCGAGGCAGCTGGGGCAGGCAAGGCTATGGAAGCAAGTTGACAAACTCAGGCAGGGCCGGTCAAAGCTGGCAGACGAGTTTCTGGTTCATTCCCGGGTCAACTTGAACCCAACTCGGTTTTGCAAACGGGTCGGTTTTCCGGACCCGAACCTGACCGGCTTCAAATTCGTGTCAGCCCAAACCCAAAATTTTTAGATCGGTTTCGAATCGGATTTTAAGGTAGGGCCCAATATTGACACCCCTACTTTTGGGAATCACCCAAATCTCTCATCTCTTTGGCCTTTGAGAGTTGTAGAGTTTATGCATTACAATCTAGAATCCACTGCCCATTGTTCTTGTCACTGTTCAAGAATGTTGCACGTCCTCTCTTGCTTCTCTTGAGGTGATTTGTTTATATATATATATTAAATTTGTCTATATAGAAATATTTTGTTAAAATTATTAGAGTTATTATACTTAAAAGTTATTAGCTTATCGATATTATCATATCTGGTTGATAATTACATTATAAATTTATATTATTTATTATTATAATATATCATTAGTATTGAATTTATTCTCTTTTGTTGAACATACCTTATGGCTCTCTTTTTTGCCCTTTATATATATTGGTAGGTTTGTACTTATAATAAATCTAATCAAATAAAAATATAACTTTTGTGATTTCTATTATGTTATCAGAACTCCCATTCCACCAACTTCTTTTCCTAGATCTGATTATCATTTAGTTGTTGATTGCACAAAAATTCTTTCTAATGTCATTTTTAGACATTTATTTATGAATATTCTGCTAGGCCTTATTGCTTGAGAGATGGTAATAACACACTCTTCATAATCCTCTATAGCATCTTCAATCAAGCCCTTTAATTTCAATATATGCTTTTATATGCTTCATAATCTCACCATCTTTTTCTATTACATGTCCTATTTTCTTAGGCATATGTAATGACACATTAATGTTTACTCGTGATATCTTATAGCTCTTTCTGACCAACGTAAAATCTCATATTGCTTCTCTCATTTTCTATATCGTTATCCTGAAAATAGGATCTTTTTCTACATTAAGTTTTCTCGTCGTACATTTAATGCAATTGGAAAAAAGAATTATCTTTGAAAAAAAAAACTATATATTTAATCTTCGGATGTATATTTGTACTTTCAAATAAGTTTGTTCCAATTGCATTAATGGACGTAGAGATAAATATTTAGAAAATAATGGAAGAGAAGAAGCTTTAATGGCCAGAAAGAGTTGAAAGATCTCATCTCTAAACATAATCTATAACTTTCTTATGCCATAAAAGAAAAGCAAGACATGTGATTGGAAGAGGCGGTGCGATTATGAAGCATATAAGAGCATATATTAGAAATAGGGTCTTGATTTTGAAGTGCTATATAGCATTGTGAAGAGTGTATTTTTACAATATTTGTATTTCAAATCCCTCTATTTGACCAAATCTCAAATATATATGAGTTTATTTATACTAATGTCAAATTTAATAAGTAAAGATGTAATATTTTATGATTTATATCAGATTTCAGAAGTAAACTAAATGCAAGCAATTAATCCATCGAAAGGTTTTTTTTTTTCACAACAATTTCACAACTAACTTTATAAAACGTTGTTGTCATCCCAAATAAACCCTAAATTACTTCGGTGTTGATGGATTCACTTTAATAGCTTTGCAAGAAATTTCTATAAGAAAAAAATATTTTTGTTGGGCTTATAAATATATTTCAAGACAAAAAAAAGTTGTTGATTGCCTTGTTTAGCATTTTCAATCAAGCCCCTAATTACAATATATGCTCTTATATGCTTCATAATCTCACCATCCTTTTCAATTATATGTCATATTTTTTTAGGCATAGATAATGACACATTTTATGTTTAATTTCGATATTATATAGCTCTTTCTGAACAGTGAAACATCTCATATTGCTTCTCTCATTTTCTATATAGTTATCTTGAAAATATTAAAAAGAAAAAAAATGAAAAAATATGTTCTTTTCATGCATTAATTTTCCTCATACATCTAATGCAATTGGAAAAAAATAATATTTGGAAAATACACAATATATTTAAATTTCGGATGTATATTTACACGTTTGCATAAGTTTGCTCCAATTGTATTAATGGATGTAAAGAAAACTTATTACGCTAAAAGATCCTATTTTTTAGGATAACTATTTAGAAAATAAGGGAAGAGAAGAAACCTCAATGACCAGAAAGAGCTACAATACCTTATCTCTAAATATGTCATGTAACTTTACTTATGCCATAAAAGAAAAGCAAGACATATGATTGGAAGAGATGGTGACATTATGAAGCATATAAGAGCATATATTGAAAATAAGGTCTTGATTTTGAAGTGCTATATAGCATTGTAAAGAGCATTTTCTTTAAATATTTGTATTTCAAATTCCTTTATTTGACCAAATTTAAAATATATTTAAATGTAAATATTCGCACTACAGCCTCTGTTTCCTTCTACCATCGCTTGACATCACCCAAATCATGCATCTCTTTGGCTTTGGTGATTGATGGTGTCGATACCTTACAATCTAGATCCCATAAGCCATTAATCTTGCCAATAAGTGTTGTCCTCATTTTTATTGTGTTTTTCTCTTGAGTATGTCCAATCAGCTTAATTGAATCTCATCGGGCCCAATTTGAGTTCGAGTCGACTTGAATCGAGCCAAATCGGACCTGGTCATGTTCGACTAAGTTTCATCGAGGTGTGTAGGACAAAATGGTCTTAAGCCTAAACACTATACGCAAGCAGGTTAATGGAAGAGCAAATGAGATCATATATATGATTAACCATGGATGATAACGACTTTCACCTACATATCTCGATGGATAATAATATATAAGACCTCATCAAAGTCACAAGATTTCTCTCATTCGATACATCAGATTTAATGGGGTTTATTTAATGGGGGATCGGTTTTCCACGGGCACAAGCCCCCGTGGTTCATTACATTTTAAGCATCGATCTAAAAAAACTCTCAATTAAAGATGATATATTATTCTTTCAAAAGGGTTTGAAACATAGGACAATTTCTATGCTCTCCTAATCCATAGAAAAAGATTGGCTCAATTTAGTTTAATCAGAATACACTGATCACATCATCACTCGGTCGGTCTGAAGAATAGAAAATTGAAGAAAAAGACATTACACTTCAAGCATGCACGAGAGAAAGATGTAAGTAACGTCAGCCATATGACGCAGATAAGTGAGGTTTATAACCTCTAAAGGGTAGAGAGCTTACCCACTGCTAAGGCATGCAGCAGTATACCAATACTACCAGCCTTGGATCATAAATCTGTAAGGGGCATGTACTATACACCCGGTGCTAGCGCTCAGGACATAGCTAATGCAATCTGGACTTATATCTTGCCTAAAAAAGAAAGTCAAGCCTCTTAAATTAAATTTTTGGAATTTAAGACTGATGTCTAAAGAAGTTCTTAAATAGTCTCGTACTTATGAAGGGTGTTATATATCTAATGTTAATGCAATTAAATTTTAATTTTTATTAATTTCTAATACAATGCATGCTAATCAAAGCAACCAAATCATAAAATGCATGCAATTTTAGAAAAAAAACTTATAAAAATAATTTTTTAGAAGATTAGACTTCTCCGGGTTCAACATCTCATCCTTATAGGTCGAATTATCTAAACTCTACCCGCAGACGGAGAAGTGTCTAAATAAGAAAAAAAAGATGCAATAATATGCATGTGACCCTGGATGACCTCCGGCTTATTCCCTAGGTTGTTATCTTTCTATGTTATTTAGTTTTAAAATTTTAATTACGATTAGAAAAATTTTTATTCCAAAAGAGCCAAAGAAAGTTCTAGCACAACACATGCAAGAAAAAAACCTATGAAAAGAATATAATTTCTACTGCAGAAATAAAATAAATAATAAATCAAAATAAAACATCAACCAGAGTAAAAGTGTCCAAATAATATGGCATGTGCTATATAATATACAACCTAGGGTCTACATAAAAGTAATAGTAGTTAGGCTCCACTGACAATAACCTTGATTATAATCCTATAGAACGATGAAAATCTTAAAAAATAAGACATTTTTATTTTGATCTTCGTCTTTTGATTCCTCGAATTGTCTCCTTTTTTCAACTTCCTCATAGTACGTCCTTCAAAAGGATATTCAAATGAAAAGAAATTTATTGTAAGGGACTTTCTTTTCTATTTGGATCCCTTATATTTAAAACATACATTATTTTTTAAATTTTCATAATTCTATACTTTGAACAAAATTACGTCAAAAATATTAAAAAAAATCTAGACTCTCATGTAAGATTATCCTGAGCAATTATAATCAAATATCCCAAGCAGTTATATATGAAAATAAAAATGCTCAAATCATCCACACTTGATCTGCTCTTATTTATTTGGGGGCTAAATAATTGAAGCACTTGTAGCAATTATATTATCATTTATTTATTTTTAGCCCATTTTATAGCCCTACATGAGCATGACCACATGCAAAAAATATCATGAGTATCAAGATCGTTCTGAACCTATGGGTAATCTATTGCTCATCACATCACAAAAATCATCACAGAAAGCTAACACAAATAATAGAGTAACCAGCACACTTTTCACATTCAAATTGCCACATCATAAAAATAGAAAAAAAGAAATAAAATATCATTATAACTTAAAGCTAGAAGTCGTGTCTTAACAAATAGATCTAGGTGTGTATAATAGGCTGCGTGATTTCAGGTATGTCCTATGTTGGATAATTTTGTTCAAGTTATTTATGATTTGATTTGTTAAAAGTCAAATGGAGATTTTAGTTCAAATTTAAGTATTAATATTTTAAAATTGATTTTAAGAGTATATTTTAGTATTTAGTTGATTACTATCTTTTTTGCTCACTAAGACCGTGAGGTTAATTTATTTCACGCTCATTATGGTTAACTTAATAACCTCGTAGGTTTAGGTTACCCAATAATAATCAATTTTATTAAATTAATTTAATTAGTTAGAAATCAAAAGAAATGTAGATTGAATAATTTATTATCAATTTAAGAGGTTTAATTAATTAAATATGCTGTCAACTGGTTTGTAGCGTTGTGCCATCAGACTGAGGTCCAAGCCTCCTTAGAACACTTAACCCCGTAGTCTAAAGTAGTTCATCCTAAAAACCAAGTTGATATAGTTATATTAAGGGTTTTATTTGGTTAAATAATTAACAATTGATTGATTTTAAAATTTTGACACTCCATTGAATACATTCGTGGCGTTATACCGTTAGGCTCGAGAACCAAGTCTCTTTAGGACACTTAGCCCCGCAGTCCGAGTTACTCTATCCTAAAAATTTCATCTTTGGAATGCTTGATGTGTATTAAAGGGTTGATTGATTGATTTATGATTTGATTAAGCTTTAGGTGAGTTATTAGGTTTTGAAATTTTAGGTTATGATTGAATTTTTTAACGAGTTTCTTATGTTGTTCACTTAGTTAATTAGGTTATAATTTATTTTTTTAACGAGTTTCTTATGGTGTTTTAAATTTGGTGTGTAATTTATTATGAGAGGGTTTAATGAATTAAAGTTTGGATTTTATTAGTCTTTTATTTAATAAGTTTTAATTTAGGTTTGTTATCTTGATTTAATCCATATCTTTCAAGTTTAGGTGTGTTAGAGGATGATTAATTGATTAATTAGATTTAGTTCAAGTGTATGTTCAAGCTTTCCTTTTAATGATTACCTATATTAATTATGATTTGATTAAAAGTTAGGTGTTTTCTATGCACTTGACTTGGATTATTATTAATTTTATTAATTAATTATTAATAAATTATGACACACTAATTTTAAAAAATATATCACTAAGTTTTCTATATTTAATGTCTCTATCCTAAATGGAGCATGCATCATAAGTCTAAGTTATCTAATATTTAGTCCTTAGGTGTCACTAGTGTTGTATAGGATTAAAATGTGTTTATTTCAAACCATTTGAACATACGCATGTGAAAATAGATTTAGGGATCTAAAATAAATAAAATGATCCTAATGAAATTGAAGTTACTATAAGGTCCTAAGGGGGGGGGGGGGGGAGGGGGGGCGCACAACAAAAGGCTCCCTAAAGGCTTTCTAAGTATCGAGGAAACTCACTACACCAGAAGTTATGACTCGGTGGTTTCGCCCGTAGCACCCCCACCGAAATGAATGGGGGCGACTAATTCATATATTTAGGCTCCTTCATCACAGTAGCTCCAACGTTTCCTTCTCTTTGCTTTCCAAAAGCACCTCACAAAAATCACAGAAAAGAAAACTAATGTTATGTTAGAGCAAGTAATATTAATTATGCAAAAAATTTAAATAAACATGTAATTAAAATAATAATGTACCTTTTTTTCGAGCTTGTATACTGATTGAGTCATTTGCCTTTTTAAACTCTCAATTTTGTAAGAACTTAACCATATTTCCTCTTAAAGCACAAGTAGGAAAGATATAATGGAAGAAGAGAGAAACAGTAGAAGAAGAAGAGAGAGTGGTAGGGAGAAAAAGAGAGTCAATGTTTACTTGCCAAATTTTCACTTCCCAACAATCACCTAACAAATTCTACTTTCCAAAATATTTTATATCCCAACACACATACATGCATTTCTCTTATTCTTACATTCACAAAATGTCTCAAGCAGCTACTAACTCTTTTATGCAAATACAAAAGAACCACTCCAACATCTTTTTCAAACATAACATGAAAAACATTCCAAATCACCTTACACTCACTTTCATCATAATGAGTTATAGATGCACATTATAAATCTTGCAAGAGTTCTCAAATTTCTTCATAAGCAACTCATAGTTAACGAAATACATAAAAGATGCATTTGGAACTTACAATTACTACCATTAAGCATATGCCAAATCACCTTATATTTTGCAACTAAAGCCATCACAATTAAGCCACACACATTTAGAGAAATATAATTATATTTTTCATACCAAGCAACAAACAACAAATCCCATCTAATAAAAGTTTGGAACTCAACATTCCCAATAAAAATAAAGCCACCATAAGAGAGAAAGTTTATTCTCCAAAATTCGAGAAATATTCCAATGTAATTACCAACATGTTTTTCATATAAAACCCAAACAAACCCAAGAATGCATAAACAAATTTCATAATCTCATTTTAATCCAATTCGAACTAAATGCAAATAAGAAGAGAAGGGTTTTGAGGCCATTTCACCTTGCCCAACCATTAGAAAAAAAAAAAAAGCTCCAACAACATAAGTAATACCGCACAAGACATGAATATTTTTTTAACAAACTTTCCACTTTCATCAAAAAGGAAGAAAACTTGATGCAATCTCATTATCCTCCGAGGTTCAAGCCCACATTCTACTCAAAACAATATCACATTGAATCTATGCAAACCTATTCAAAAGAGAAAATACATGAGTATCCCTCCAAGAATAATTGCCAACAAAAACATCTTTCTGAATATGCATGTAAGTCTACAAGTAATGCAACGAATTTCTTTTCTAAGATATATTTAAAACAACAAGCTCCCTCCCTGGAAAATCCTTTTGGACAAGAGAGACCGAGATAAAGAACTTCCACATATTGAAACATTTTTCACAAGATTTCAAATCTATAAGATCTTAAAGCCAAGAAACGACAAATTTCAATAATCATGAGGAATATACATATACCAACGCCTAAATCCATAGAGCAATGAATTTCTAACAACTCATATATGAGATTCCGAATTATGTGAGGTATACCACGAACAAAATATTGAAAGCATAAACATTCAAGAATATATATGAACTTCGGTTCCATAAATTAGCCTACAAGTGTTTAGAAACTCTAGGTTTTCTCTACACTATCATGCCATCACCACAAGAGATAAAGCTTGAACAACTACAATTAACCAAATCTTTCGTATTATATAAGGAATTGATCTCGATGCAAGTATTTAACATTCAAAACCTATGATCTTTCATACAGCACCATGTGCGAGACATTCCCAATATGATGGAAGCAAGAGTAGATGGTAACAAGTATATAAAAGAAATATCAAATGGCATTGGAATCCCTCCAACAAAACAATCCATGCTCACAAAAATCTTTGATTTGAAAGCATGAAACCCTTGTGTAACCATGAACTTTATGAGATACTACTAATATAAAGCTTCAACTTGCACCAAAACATCACAACTCTCCTTCAATGGCATTTCACCAAACATTTGGCATGCAATGCTTACAAGATCATACAAAAGAAAATCATCACAAAAGTCATGATATAAACACCTATTCGATCAAAATTCTCAAAGAACCCACAAAAGAATTCTCATGATCCACGTAATAATCACTTCGGAAAGAAGACATATATGCATAAATATAGAAGAACAACCCAAGAAGGTTTCATTCTCAGATTTTGTAGAGAAGAAGAAGGTGTAATAATAGATGAAGAAGTAGGAGAGGAAAGAGTAGAAGAAGTAGAAGTAGGGCAAGAAGAAGTAGAAGTAGAAGAAGAAGAAAATGAAGAAGGGGAGGATGGAAGATATACCAAAGGCAAGGGAGCTGGCGGCTGAGAGCAAGTCGACATCGGGTCCGGATTCGCCTAAGGTTCGCGAACAGGAGATGAAAATAGAGAGGGGAGGGGGCTTCGGTTGCTCTTGCTGGACGGACTGCACCGGAGAGGCCGACAGAAGGGGACTTCGGCCTCTGGTTTCGAACAGAGAAGGGGCGACGGGAGAGGGGAAACTCCGGTCTCTGGTCTCGAACAGGAAGGGGGCGACTGAACTTGAGGACGATGGCGGGTTTCGTATTCCGAGCAAATCAGGACCGTCGGATCAATTATTAGATTTGGAATCATATTCAAATTTATTTAGAAAGCAAATTGGAGTTTAATGGGGCTTTATTTGGGCTGGATTTGGTCAAAGTTGAGTTCAAATCGAACTTAATTTGACTCAAATCAAGTCGACTCGGGTTCAATGCAGCTCGACTACACTAATTTAATGAAGTTAAATCCGAATCCAACATTAATTGAAATCAAATCGGATCATACGGGATTGATGAGCACTGATCGAGATTAATTAGACCTTGTCGAGTCTAATTTGACTCGATTTGAGTCGACTCGAGCTCCATTTGGGCTCGATAATGTCCAATTAGGTCAATAAAAAAATGTTCGGGGACAAAATAAAATAAAATGAGGTCAAAAACTCTAAAGATTGTTAGACTCATTATTGCATTTGTACAATAATGTAGATAGATCATTTGCTTATTTTCATTCTATTTATCATTATGACCAACTATCTATTATCATATATATATATATTATTCAAACATTCATATTTGCATGCATAAGTATGCATCAATATGGTTAGGCAGCTAATAGCCATTGAAACTTGAAGTTTTGATAAGAAGGATTGTAGTTGAATGGCTTGGTTCAGATTGTATTTGTGTTAGTTCTATTAGCTTCATGACACTTATTAGACATAGAATGCCATGATTAAAATAATTATAGCACTTTCATTTTTTTTGGACACTTGCGGTTCCAAGTATAGAAGATTTCTTCTTTCTTAAGCTTTTTATCTTTTGAAGCTAAGATATATAATCATAACTCTATAATTTTTTCTATGGTTAGTAGCACATCAGTTGTTAATATTTTCATAATTCTATCAATGAAATATTTACCCAATCCAATGTTATTCATTATTTGCATTTTATGCTTCACAGTATTATTATTTGGTGGTTATTTTGAAAAGTTGTTAATTGGAATCATTGCTAATGAAATATTATTTACTAAATGTTTAAATTAGTGTTTATTGCAGTGTGTTATTTTCAATTTAAATAATATATTTGGATTTAAAAATTGAAATTATGTAATGTTATTGTTTTTGAATTTGGACAACATGAATTCTTGTGTGGAGCATGTTTGGATAATTGCCTGACTTTAAATCCATATTATTGTTAAAAGTTTTGATTCGTCTCATCTAGATCTCATTTTCTCATACTTGGAAGTTTGTCTTATTTTTTAGTAGAAGGAGATGCGAATATCATTCATTGGCTTTTATTAAAGTTTGAATGGCCAAAACCACTTTTTTTTTTGTGGGCAGGTTGAACGACTTGAGCGCGACTTCTCATGGGAGGCATGAATGCCCTCAATCGTCATGCCACTACATAAGCCTCAAAACGAGTGTTCTTTATTGTATTTTTGTAGAGTTCAATCCAACCAAGTTGGTAGCTTGCAAATAAGGCTGATTTTATGTCATTGTCATTAGAGTCTATATGTTTCTTGGATTTCTTCTACCAGTAAAAGCTTCTTTCATGGATATGGAATAAGTCTGAATTGTCATCTTCTTTTGATTCCTATTAATGCAGTGCATGAGGTGGGGTTACATTAAGAAAGATGATGCATTCATCACTCAAATTTATGATCTATAATACACAATATAAAACTCATATGGTTGAAATCCAATGAGTTTTGCTTATGTGTATGTTATCTTTTTTTAATTCTATTATTATATCTTCTTATGTTTTGTTATAAGCTCATTCATATGTGAATGATTTATCCAATAAATTGTTCTGATCTATCTTAATTCAATTTACATGAATTTTATTTGGTTGCTACTAACTATTAGTCTTTCTAATTACGTCTATTTAGTATTGTTTGCATGATAAATTTATGCTCTTGTAAGTAATGCTCTATGATAAGCTTACTTTTTTTGTTTTGAGTAATTAATTTAATCATTTGATGGATGCTATATTGATTTCAATAAATCAATTAATTAGGAACCCTTCAGTTATACATAAGCCTATTTTTTTATTTTTAATCTAATTTTAATTAGTGTATTTCAATGATAATAGAAGTTTATAAGCCTATTGATTATATATAAATCACCTATATATGCAATTATTATATTTAAATATTGATATAGAATTTAATATCTCTGGTTTAACATGACATTTTTTTAAAAAAAAAAATTATTATATATTTTAAATTTTTAAAATTTTATTCACGTGCACACGTACATTTAAACTAGTATAGCATAAAATTCTGTACAAATTTAAACATAAACAAAATAAGCAATAGTAAAATAAAATTTGTATAAATTATATTATAGCAAATTTAAAATAATTATTAAATTTACTTTAAAATTAATAAAACAATAAAATTTATATTAATATTACTTTAAAATAAATTTAATGATTTTTAAATTCATTTCTATATAATAAAAAATTATTATTTTTTTCGAAATCATAAGAAGAAAATGTGGCTTTTATTGCTTTATTTATTACATTGTAGAAGTGAGCTTTATGCGGTCACGAAATCCAATGGAAGGTTCACACATTTCTATCGTTCTCGAACTTCGCATGCGACCAACCTGTACACAAAATTTGATGCGGTTTTTTTGCTCTTATAAATATATATTTTTAATAAATATACACATAGGCTTTGCCACCACATCAGCGCCCTCCTACACGAGTTTTTATTTGGTTCAGTGGACCGAATGAGAGAAACATCCGGTCGCAGGCAAAAATCACGCGGTACCGATACCGCGCGATTTTTGCCTGCGACCGGATGTTTCTCTGCATCCGGTCGGAGGACGTAATAATTGTTCCTCCTACACATTTTCAGTCGGCGTCAT
>NW_021319315.1:1682315-1759190 GCF_001605985.2 Dendrobium catenatum | reverse complement strand
AAAATCAAGTTAGAAACTTCCAGAATTAAAATCAAGAGCATCTGATCTCCGATTTCAGCAAACTTATAGTCAAACTGAGCGTCTCGGAAATACGAATCCAACGACACCAAATTCGACCCAATCTGAGCCCAAATGGGTCCAAATCAAGGACCCGAAGTGCAGTTGGAAGGTTCAAACCACAATTTGGATTACCAAACAGATTCCAAACATAGCAAGCTTATAGTCAAATCGAGCGGCTCTATGAGACGAATCCAACGAGCCTAAGATCACTGAATTCTGACATCACTACGATATTCAAACGTCCATCGAACGGTTCATGATCAAGGGATTCAAGATCGACCGTCCATCCAACCACTCCCAACTAACCCTTGATCCTCCACCTATTTACGGTCCATGCCATTCCCAAAATCTATAAATTGAGTCCCCTCTCCTCTTGAAAAGGGACCCCTGAGCCTAAGGAAAAAAGAGAGAGATCGGAGATCGCTCTTACTTCCTAGCCTCCTCGACCGCCGCCGAAGTTTCGCCGGACCACCGTCGGAGTTCCGCCAGACCATCGCCGGACCACCACCTGACTCCATGTGCTCCACCGGACCACCGTCTAATGTCGTCTCTCCGCCGGACCATCACCTGAAACCCTGTGCTCCACCGGACCACCGTCTAACACCGTCACTCCGTCGGACCACCAGCTGACGCCCTGTGCTCCACCGGACCACCGTCTAACGCCGTCACTCCGCCGGACCACCAGCTGAAGCCTGGTGCTCCACCGGACCACCGTCTAATGCCGTCACTCGGCCGGACCACCCCCTAACGTCATGTCCTCCACCGGACCACCGCCTAACGTCGTCGCTCCGCCGGCCCACCGCCTGACATCCTGTGCTTCGCTAGACCACCACCTGACGTCCTATACTCTATCGGATTACCGCCTAACGCCGTCACTCCACCGGACCATCACCTGACATCCCGTGCTTCGTCGAACCACCACCTGAGGCCCTCACCTTCGCCGAACGCCCTACGTTCCGCAAGACCTTCACCTGAAGCTCTCATCTTTGCCAGACCATTGTCGAAGGCTCTCATCTTTACCAGACCATCATCTAAGGCTCGGAGTTCTGCCTGATCATCATCTAAGGCCCAAAGTCCTGCTAGATCATTACTCGACACCCGGACATCTATTGTACAATTGCTACTTGTAATCTGATCGTCTTTAGAGGCGAGTCGGTCCATTGTAACTAACTCAAGTTCTAGTGAAATCTTTTCAACTGGGCTAGGCCCCATGGTTTTTCCCCTTTCAAGGGTTTTCCACGTACAAAATCTTGTGTTCTTTGTGTGTGAGTTGAATATCCGTATAACGCTAAGACGAACGATTAAAACTCTATCGCCGCGTATATTTTAGCCCGCAACAGTAACAAAATAATCTTTATAATTTGGTATAATATATTTAATTAGGACTCTTATTCTAATGTGTGCTCTTATATACTTCAAATCACATCACCTCTTTCAATTATATGCCCTGCTTTTCTTTTAGAGCATAAGTAATTGCACGCAATATCTTTAGCCACGACTCCCGAGACCTTATAGCTCTCTCTAATCAATATTATTTCACCTTTTGTTTTTCTTATTTTCTATGTAATTATCCTAAATATAGGATATATTTCTATAAAAATTTCCTACTTTATTCGTCTAATGCAATTGAATCAAACTTCTCTTTAGCAGAAATATTATATATATCAGTTTTGTATCTATATTTGTGCATTCATATAGTGTTTCGACATAGAGAAGCTTGTTGCAATTGTATTAGATGGATAATGAGTGAAATTTCTGACGCCCCAAGGAGAACTTGGAAGAATTATTCTTTTAATCCTTTAAACCATCAACTACCAGAGCTATTTGTAGTTATCAATCAATGATAAATAATCTAACAAAAATTTATAATTTAAAACATCAACGTACACATTTATAATTCATTCCCAAAAGTCATTTATAATACTTAGGATCTTCACAATTATCACATATATCCATCTTATCTTGAGTACAAAAAGAATCACTAGGACAAAAAGAGAACAGAACCTGAAGAATCTTGATCAACCTCACACTCTTGCTCTCTTGCTCTGACCTGAAATCATTAACCATATATAATGAGCTTAAAAAGCCTAGCAGGTCACCAAATACCTATAACTGAAATCAAAGTATGATACGAAAGCAATATGCATGTCAATCAATCAAATCATGACAGTCACTTACACATGACCATTGAATCGATGCATAAATAGAAATCAATATATAAATAATAATCAATGCATAAACAGTATTAATACAAAGACAGTAGAATTCATAATTATCAGTAATGGAATCAGTAAACAGTAAAAAAACCCATAAAGCTCAATGAATCAGTATATAGTCAAATCTTTAAAGAAACCATCGTATCTATAACATCAATCAATTCAATAAAGAAATCATCGTATCAGTAATATCAATCAAATCAATAAAGAAATAATCTCCATCAATAATATCAGTCGGTATAAAATTGTATAAAACATCAAATCAATACATCGTTAATAACTGTTGAAATCACATCAATGAAATAAAATTATATCAAAATGTACACATGCTATCTAGTTATTATATATCACTTATTTAGTGTATCATATGTAATCACTTATCACATGTTATAAGATCAGTACTCAGTGCATCACGTGCTATAAGATCAGTGCAATGAATCAGTAGTATCAGTATATGTATCAGTATCAATAATAATCCAGTGACATGAGCAGTAATGCAATAACAGTGAAATCGTGCAGTAACAATAATACATTAACGATAAATCAGTACAATATCAATAAATCTGTACATTATCAATAAGAATAATGCTTTAAACATACAATTCAGTACAGTAGTCATTCTCAATAAGTAGAAGTGCTGGCTATTACGACATTTTTCAGTGTTAGTATCAATGTTAGTAAACTGTTGGCTCAATAAATAGAGTCGTCACCCCTTGCCCATCGACACAAATCTCCTTATAACTCCCAATCAATGTATCACGTGAATTAGTAGAGGATAACATCAAACCGCAATATTTAAAGGAAAGCTCGTCGGCCCAGTATCCTATACAGGTAAATCAGTCTTCAACCAACGGGTCAATCAGTCTTTACTTGTTTGTTCCACACACATATAATATCAATATACTATAACAGTAATAGCAACCAGCTATTACTCAAGCACATATATATCCATTTTAATGCATTACAATAAATAATACATAATTAAGCTTAATTCAGAAAACCCTTAAGATATCATACAACAGATAGAAATCCCATGCAGAATCAAAATACATAGTTTTAGAAAATTACCAAATTATCAAAAATCATGTAAAACATAATTTCAAAACTTTAATTGTACTGAAGCACTATTTTTCAACATCCATATAATTTTCTATTCGATAAAAATCCCACATAATTCAGAATACATAGTGAAAAATCACAAATAAGTACTCAAAATACTCATAATCACGTTCTCTACAACATAAGAAAAGTTACGTGCTGAAAGTTTCGTCAATATAAAGATATGCACATTTTTCGGTAACAGAAACCCAAATTTGAGCAAAAAAATACAAAAACATGAAATCTTTGAAAACAAAAATAGGATATAGATTCCTTACTACGAGATAAACAATTCCTCCAACTACGTCGACGGACGAAAATCGCTCCGCGACCTTCGAAACCAAGCTTTTCTTTCCTCTCTCCTCTTTCTCTCTCTTCAAAACGAGTCAATCGGTCCTTTAAAAGATATTTACGTTCGTCCCGGGATGAACTCCTCTATACAGAGATCGTTCAGACAATAATTGATTTTCGTCCCTTGACGAAGGGCTTTGTCGAAAATTTTTGTTCATTTCGTACAAACGAACTCACGGTTCGTTTAGATGAACAGTTCAGTTTGTACAGATAGTTCGTACAAACTAACTTTCACTTGTTCAGTTCATACAGACTAACTGCACAAAAAAAACTGAAATACAAGGGTTCTCACAAAATTACCGCAAGTGGTGAAGTTCTATTGGTTAAAGAGGGTTACAAAATCTCAAAGCTGAACATATTGTCTAACGTTACGTGTGCCGTAAAAAAAACATGAGATATAATTGAAAAGAGTTGTGATGCTATGAAGCATGTATATAAGAGTAGATATTGGAGCCAAAGGCCTGATTCAAGTTCTATATATGGTTCTGAACAAAGAATTATTACAATCTCAAATCTACTTAATTATGTTGCTTTCACTAGGTTTCGCTCGTAGTTATTGTCTCACTAAGGAGGGATTTGTCCTCTACTTTTCTCGATTTTGTTTGTTTATGTTGCTTGCATTTGGTTCCACTTGTCACTATAGTCGCTTGCCACCGAGGGATTTGCCCTTGATTTTAAAAAATTCTACTTTTTGGTTGATAAACTCTTGATATTTATTGTACATATTATGAGTTTGAAGATATGTTACTTAAATTATTAGAGTTGTCATGCTTAAAGAGATTAACTTATCAATATTATCATATGTGATTAATAGTTATTATAGCAATATATGCTATTTGTTATTGCTTCATTATTAAAAATATTTTCTTTTATTATGTTTTCTTTATTTCACTAATCACTTTCCTAGCAAAAACTATAATTTATAGTTCCAAAATCTAGACAATATTTTTATAACTTTTATATGAGATTTTGAATATGTAAATTTTTATATGTTATTGATCAAATACTAAGATCATATTAGCATGTATAAATTAAATTTTTACTAGTTATTATGTATTGTATAATATTTTAGGTATTTTAACGAGTACATCGACACCGATAGAAATTGCTACAGAACAATAAAACTTCAAAATGTTTCGATGGATATTACAGATGAAAGGTTTTATGATTTGTAACTATTGAAATGTGCGCACATGTTTATTCACATAGACCTCCTATTTTGTCGTACATGGGAAATTTTTTATATTTGTATGATATGTTAGATGTTATTCATACATGCTGAATGCACTAATATTTATGTACACATATATTAGAAAAAAGAGGGCTAAATATTTTTCATTGATGTTTACACGCATTAAAGTACTGATATTTATATGATTATATGCTTTTTTTTTCTCTTCCTGAATTTCCATGTAAAATATTTTTAGTCTCCGTCTCGTATAACTTTTTTTATGCGTGCTAAATTTTATCCTATACATAAATTTATAGCATGTAACAAAACTAATGCTTTAAATTTTTATGATGTTCAATCATATGAAATATAATTTATTTTAAAGAATAATTTTTTTTTAGTTCATATTTTCAAGGAACAAGCTTTTCTATGCCTAACTTTCCACAAAATAATGTCAAATAAACCGGCATTGATAACTATGTGAACCGGTTTCATGTGGGAGGCGCCGAACCGGCTTGGTTTTCCTCAATTGCGGCCGGTTATAGTCAACTGTGCCGCGGTGCACCATAAGGCATCTACTTGTGGCTGGCTAAATTTTGTCGCACGTGAGTCAGAAGGCACGTGAAAAGCTAAACCCGTGTTTGGAATGGGAATCCAAAGCTACACCATCTCTGGCACGTGTGGCTGGAAATGAAACGTCAGAAGTAAACAAAACAAAGGGTATTGTCGTCCTTTCGCGTGCGAACATGGAGAAGCGACAAGACCGGCATAGGTGCGTGCAGAGCTCACCGACGGACACTTTTCCACTCTTACCCCTCCAACGGTTACTTTTTAGAGTTTAGACCCATTGCCTCTTGTTCTGTCACCCTGAATTAGGATAGAGAAGCAGTGATAGAGAGAGAAAGAGGAAACTGTCTTCTTTTACTACTTTTTTTGCTTGTGGAGAGAGAAGCAAAGGAAAGGGTTTCGTTTCGCCGTGAGGAGCTTATGAGTTCTGAATCTGCGAGTTGGGAAAGGAAGTATTTTTACTTATTTTTTTGAGATTTTTTTTTTCAAAAAAGATCAGATTTTTTGGGGAAGAAAGGAGGGCGGCGCATCTTAGCGCCGATCATGAGGTTGCACTGTGGTTTTAACCGTACTATAGTGGCCGTGGCGCTTATTTGCTGCTGCGTATTGTGCGCTGGTGCGGCGGCGGTTGTCGGCGAAGTGACGAGGAAGCAGATCGCTGTGGAGAAGCGCCTGCGAAGGATCAACAAGCCGGCCTTGAAGAGCATTCAGGTCTCTCTCTCTCTTACCCCTATCTTCTCCATTATTCTTTCTCATGAAAGGTTTTGCCCTTTCTAATTTGAGTTAGGTGCGACACTTTTATACTTATTTTCTTAGAAAAGATCTAAGATTCCCTCTTAGATGTTAAAAGTTTTTCTTCTAGGTTCTTTTTCTTCTACATTAAATGAGGATTGTTGGCTTATTCTTGCATTTTTTTTATCATGGAGATGTTAGGGCTTCCCCGCTTCCATTTTTCAGTTCGGTGCCTCCTTTTTCTTTGCTTCTTTTCAAACTCAAAATCCCTTTTTCGCTGAAGGAAATGTCTCATATTAATCAATCTTTCATTTGTGTTCAAACAATGAATGTTTAGGGCTCATTTGATGTTTGTAGACTGAAAATATGTTCTACAAAAATATGACTTCGATTTCACTTATTTCAGGAATTTTGCGGGTGTTTGTGTTGGAGGTCAATATTGATTTAATTACATCAAACAAGTGATAGAATCCGACAAATTTACTGTTTTCCCGGAACATGTTTTTCAAACTTCAAGCAACCAAATGAACCCTTAATCTACATGATTTAGACATTTCTCATTTTGTGCTTCAAATATTTAGGCCAACCTAAAAGCTTGTCTTTTCCTTGGTTTTTTTGGGTATAATCTTTTCCTTGGTTATTTCGCTATATCATAGCATTATGAAGTGATAATTGAATAAAATCTCTTCCATTTTGTTTGTGAAAACGATGCAGAGTCCTGATGGAGATGTGATAGACTGTGTTCACATTGCTCACCAGCCTGCATTTGACCACCCATTTCTTAAAAATCACACAATCCAGGTATTCTCCTCAACACCTCTTTATTTCCCAGTATCTTTTTATCTATAGTAGCCCCACTGTCTTTCTTCTTCCTGCTCAAATTTTATAGCTTTCATACTCTCTCTCTCTCTCTTTTGTACATCCTTTAGATGAGGCCTGCTTTCCATCCAGAAAGCCTTTATGATGAGAGCAAGCTAGTTTCACACTCCGGTGCAAAGAAACAGAACACGGTAGCTCAGCTTTGGCATCAGAATGGGAGATGCCCAGAGGGCACAATACCAATAAGAAGAACTAAGGGGGAAGATGTTCTAAGAGCTAGCTCAGTTAAGAGATATGGAAGAAAGAAGCATAGAACCATACCAAAGCCAAGATTTGCGGATCCTGATCTCATCAATGAGAGTGGCCATCAGGTATGGTAAAAGGAAAGAATCTTTGAAATAAAGAGTTAACGTTTTGGTAGATTCTTTTATTTACCTCTCTTCTTTTCTCCTTTTTTTTTCACTTTCTTCTCTTTATGCCTTTATGAGTGTAGCATGCAATTGCTTATGTTGAAGGCGATAAGTATTATGGAGCCAAGGCAATTATAAATGTCTGGGAACCAAAGATTCAACAGTCCAATGAGTTCAGTCTCTCCCAGCTCTGGATCTTAGGGGGTTCCTTTGGTGAAGACCTCAACAGCATTGAAGCTGGTTGGCAAGTAAGTTCCACACATAAAATGTTTTGACTTTTGCAAATTGATCACATGGAGAACAAATATATTAATTTTCTACCAATAAAAATAGGTCAGTCCTGATCTCTATGGTGATAATAACACCAGACTGTTCACTTACTGGACTGTACGTGAGCCTTTCATCTCTTTGATGCTCTTATCTTCTCATATCAACATCTTTTTTCTTCAATTAGGAGATGCCTTAATGGTTTTTCCCCCCTCAATAATGCTTGTGAAAATGACAGAGTGACGCCTATCAAGCAACGGGCTGCTATAATTTACTGTGCTCTGGGTTTATTCAGATCAACAGTGATATTGCAATGGGGGCCAGCATCTCCCCTATCTCTGATTATAGTGGCTCACAATATGACATCAGCATACTTGTTTGGAAGGTAAAGAAAAAAAAAATCTCACCCTCTTCTTAGACATAGAAATATAAGCCTAAAACAAAGGCAAAATTGACAAAATCTGTAACACATTTTCTGCTACCATATGATATTAGCATGCTTGTCTGTACGGTGGAGAAAAAATGCTCCCTGAAATAGGGAAATTTACATACATATTGTACATATCTAACACTCAAAAATTTAATATTACATACCATATTATATTATTTTAATATCAAATATACAACTTATATTTCTATCCTATCACTCATAAATTTCATTTCTACCGCTCATATTTGATATGAAAATGAACTATGGGTGGTATGCATGTAATATTAAAATTTCAGGTGTTAAATATATAAATAGAGTAGGATAAGGTGGTATGTATGTAAACCTCGTTAAAATCTGTGAAACATTTTCTTCTTGTTCTTTAGTTTATATTCTTTAAAAGAGAAATTATAAATATCGCTATAGTTAAATGTTTTATAGGAAGGAATGAAGGTTATATGTGCTAATGTATAAAATCCTAGTATGAATTTTGTCATATTATCAGGATTTTGCGACAAATACTAATATTTTCTGACATTTATGCCATATTACCAGTTCTATATGGTTGTATAGTGTGATATGTTTTTATCCATATTTACAAAGATAAATATTGTTATACAAACTATTTGAGTTTTATGCAAATATCCCTCTTTTGTTCACCTATCATATTGGAGCAGGATCCAAAGGAAGGAAATTGGTGGATGCAATTTGGTAGTGATTTGGTGCTAGGTTACTGGCCTTCTTTCCTGTTCTCCTATCTAGCAGACAGTGCCTCCATGATTGAATGGGGAGGAGAAGTGGTGAACTCTCAGCCAGATGGAGAACACACAGCAACAGAAATGGGAAGTGGTCATTTTCCTGAAGAAGGATTTGGCAAAGCAAGCTATTTCAGAAATATTCAGATAGTTGATGAATCTAATAACCTCAGGTCTCCTAAAGGTGTTGGAACTTTCACAGAGCAATCTAACTGCTATGATGTGCAAAATGGAAATAATGGTGATTGGGGGAGTTACTTTTACTATGGTGGTCCTGGAAGAAACTCCAATTGTTAATATGGGAAAAAAAACCCAAAATTTAGCCTTTAGTTCTGTCACTCCCCCCTTTGTACCATTCAATGTGAACTAAAGATCTTAATTTACTGAGAGATTTTGGTTCTTAATTTTTCAATGATCCATATGCTCTCTCCCACACACAAATGGTTGGAGAGAAGGGAGGTCAGGTTTCTTAAGAGAAACAAGGCCTGTAACTGTTTGGACCTTATGTAACTTGTGACTTCAGTCTTGGAATGATTTGTTCAAAGTTCAGATTGTGTAACTGGTTTTAGATTGTTTAATGATATAAGAAGTTCTGTCATGATTTGTGGTAGATGATTAGCTTTACAAGAAATTGGACTTCACATGCAAATGAGACTTTTTTACTTCACATGCAAATGAGACTTTTTGTTTTTGGAAAGTTGACAGAGCATATGATTACAATTTTAAATATATTGGACTCCATGTGAAGTACATGGAAAAAAAGCCAAAAATGAGAGTATTCGCTTGTATTTCAAAGATATTTGTTCTGAACTTGATCTACATAAATATGATTATAAGTTGGCTTAATTTGATCTACATAAATATGATTATAAGTTGGCTTAATTTGAGCGGTACAGATGATGTTGAACTACGGGCTTAGGTATTCGAACAGGTTTCGCTTCCGCACAGAATAATTTTTCCTCTATATGAAGGATGACTATAGATGAGAAATTGGAGGGAGCTTGGATGTTTAAATAATCCTTGAGCTCAATGAAGATGTCACCATCTAACTAGTAATGCAACAAAAATGACAGATCACTACCTTATTGTTGTGGTTCACATACTATTATAGAATTACCACCATTAAAACATCATTGAATAGATGCCATTGTACCATCGCCCGACCACCATCGTTGGGGCATTACTCATCTAGCGCTTGAATACCCGGCTTAACCTCCACTGTCGAAAAACTGCCAAAGTGTCGCCATTCAACCACCACCTGATCATCATAGTAAAATAAATAAACTTGATTTTCTTCTAAATTAAATAAAAAAATTACTGAAGTTCTATTTAACTAAATCAGATAAAAATCATAATTCAATTCCTTTAGGCTGTGCTGATTTGTATGAATTGAAAGAGAAAATGAGAAATAAATAAATGAGAATTGTTGTGTCCTAGAATATTTGTGGCAGTAAAGTAATATAAAGTTTAATGTCTTAGCATTGTATGAAGATCCAGTGCGCAATCAGATGAGAGAGAGGGTGTAGCGTTTATAAGAGACACCAAATTTTTTACATGAAAACTCCTGAAAAGTGGGAAAAACCACGAGGTCTAGCCCAATTTGAATGAATCCACTATAATTTGTAGTCGATTAAAAATGAGGCTCTTCATTGGAGAGAAGGTCTTGGTTTGATATAACAGATATACATCATATAGAATGCATTACATGGTAGAAATTGAAAGAATCGGTATTAATATGTTCATTTAGTTGGCATAACCATAATCAACAAGCGACGGAGGTTGGAAAGACCATAGTCGGCAGGAGACGGGGGTTAGAAAGACTGTTGTCTAGTGGTGGAGTTTGAAAAGACCGTAGTAGGCGACGGGGTTGGAAGGACCATAGTCGGCAGGACACAAGGGTCAGAAAGATCGTTGTCTATCGATGGAGGTCAGAAGGACCGTAATAGGCAATGGAGGTCGGAAGGACCGTAGTCGACAAGAGATAGGGGTCAAAAAGAGCATTGTCTAGCGGTGGATGTTAGAAGAACTGTAGTAGAAGATGAGGTCGAAAGGACTGTAGTCGACAGGAGACAGGGGTCAAAAAGATCGTTTGTCTGGAGGTGGAGGTTGGAAGGACAATAGTAGGCAACAAAGGTCGGAATGATCGTAGTCGGCAGGAGACAGGGGTTAGAAAGATCGTCGTCTTAAGACGGTGGTGGTCCGGGAGAAGTCTGGGCCTCAAGTGGTGGTCCGACAGAAGTCCGGGCCTCAGGTAGTGGTCTGACAGAAGTTCGGGCCTCAGGTGGTGGTCCGGAGGAACTCCGGTGTCAATTGGTGGTCCGGCAGAACTCCAGGCCTCAAGTGATGGTCCGGTGGAACTTCAGGCGGTGGTCGATGAGGAGCTAAGGGGCAACAGCGATCTCCGATCTCTCTCTTGCTCTCTTTTTTAGGTATCTTTTAAGAGGAATGAGGGTCTATTTATAGATTTTCTAGAGTGGCATGACTCGTAAATAAGAGAAAGATCATGGGTAAATGGGGAGTAGTTTGGATGGACGGCCAATGTTGAATTCCTTGATTATGAACCGTTCACTAGACATTTGAAGGTCTTAAATGATGTTAGAATTCTGTGATCTGTCTCGTTGGATTCATCTCCTCGAGCCGCTCGATTCGACTATAAGCATGTCACGTTTGGAAACCGTTTGGTAATCCAAATTGTGGTTTGAACCCTCCAACAATGCTTTCAGGTCCTTGATTTAGACTCATTTGAGCTCAGATTGAGTCAAATTTGGTGTCATTGGATTTGTATTCTCGAGATGTTCAACTCGACTATAAGTTTGCTGAAATCGGAGTTTAGATAGTCCCAAATTTAATTTCAGAATTTTCCAAGTTGATTTTGCCCCGGGATTCATGCTTGATCATGAAATTTTTTTTGGTGATATATATATATATATCAAGAATAATATAAGATTCAATTGTAATTAGTTTTCTCTCAGTATTTTATTGAATAAAAATTAAAATCAAAGTTTTTTTTAAATTAATTTATATATTTTTATTTTTTATTTTTTATTTTATGAGCAAACGGTCCAAAAACAGAGAAATTTGGCTCAGACTTTCAGGTTCTTTAATTAAAAAAAATTATGATCCAATAATTGGAGCAAAACGCCTTCATTAATACTTTAATTAGTGTTTCCAAAAAACAAAAAAAATTGTTTATAGTGGACAGACTTCATCAAAAGACAATTAGTATTTCTAAATTAGGGTATTTTTTTAATAAACTACTGAGGGTAAAATAATGCTTCTTCTACATACTACAATATAAAGGAAATATGATTGGATTGATCACCTAAATTATTTTTAAAAATTAAAATAATTTCCTATTATATAAAGTGTCAATTTAGTCCATTAACATATTAAATAGGAATCAAATTATTCTTTTTTGGGATCATTTAGTTCTATTTAAAAGAATGAAGAAATTAAAATTAAATTTTTAAATAGTCAATAATCATAGTTATATAAAATTTTAGAAATGAAACTTTTTAGTATATATAGTTATATAAAAATTTATATTAATTTTATTTTATTTAATGTTAAGATATTAAAAAATAAAGTAAATCTCATTTTTTTATTATTTAATATTTAATTTTATTATATTATATTATTTTAATAAGAAGTGGAACTCCTGATTATCCTTTTTTTAATATTTAATATTTTCAGGTCATTTCATTAAAAATATTTTGAATTTTTATTGTATTTTTGAATTTATGAGAAGTAAATATCATCTTTATATTGAATCAAATGATTTATTAGTATAATTTTAAATAATCAAATTAGCTAAATATGCATCATGGCATTATAATCTAGTCAACAATTAAATAAATTTATTAACTTCTATTATATTTTTATGCATAGTTTTTTTATTTCTCTTAATATATAAATTACATTTCAAGTATTTTCCATTGCAGAAAATCTCTCATCACTAGAATTTACCAAAATACATCAGATTTGCATAAATTTCAAGAAGTGCTAAATTAAAAAAAAAAAAATAAAATTCTTTCAAACAAAAATAAATTATTTTTATCAATCCATAATTTCATAAAAATAAAAAAATAAATAATATTTCACAAGACAAAAGAGTACACAATAATGCAAGCAGCAGATGTCAGAGAGAGCACATCGACAAGAAATGGGAGTTACCGATGAGGGAATCAGAAACCTTTCATTGATTCCTGCAGAGGTCACATGACCGTTGATCATTAGTGGCTGCAACGGCACAAATTATTCAAAAATCTTCCTTTTCAACAACGTGATCAAAGAGAAATAGGTCAAAGTAAATAGAAGAAAGTACATATGGTGGTAAAATTTTTCAGTGCTACTGTTAGGAGATAAATCAAAATGTATCACATCATTTTTATATTTTATATCGATGATATGATACATTTTGATTCATCTTCAAACGATCATCTTTAGTATTGTGTAACGGTGTGAATCAGGTGATATGATGCATCCTGATTCATCTCCGAACGATCGATGACCACATATAATAATTTCTCATATGAGGATGAATTATCAGGCAAAAGATGGCTTAGTTGGCTCAAAGATTCCATATGAATGGCTATGATGGATGAGATAAAGTTAGAAAGCATAATATTAAAAATTGAAGATTAGAATATTTTTGTCTGCTTAGAATAAAGTGCATCTAGCTTAAAGATAAGAAGAGCATTTTTTTTTAGAATGAAGATGGGGTGAAAGGATATTGGCTTTGGTGTGCATATGCTTAATTAGGAGGGATGTCAAGTTAATGTATGATATATGCTTTAGTACAAATTAACAACAAAAAGAATCATGTCTCATTATATGGGTTAACTATATGAATATTTTTTTCTATTATATCGTATTAAGAGTCAAATTCTGATTTGAATATAATAAAAAATATCATTTTAATATTTTCTAAGTTTTTTAAGTCTAGTTTTATCTTTCTTAACATAGGCGAATCTAATACATCTACTTTCCTAACAGGTCATCGAAAGACTGTCATTTTATGCGACCAAACCATCTAAGACAACCTTATCTAATCTTATCATTTCATTAGAGCTACTCCAACCCTTTCACGTATATACTCGTTTCGCATTCTTTCTCTAAGTATAAACACTAATCCACTTAAGCATCATCTCTCTACAACACTAACTTAATTTATGCTTCTCTTTTAATGACCAACATTCTATGGCATAAAGAATTGTAGGTCTCACCATCATTTTATAAATGTACCGTTAAGTTTGAGGAGTAATACTTTTCTATTACACAATATGCCTAATGCATTCTCCACTTTAATTATCCAATTTAGCTTCTACTAATAATATTCTCATCTATTTACATCCATTTTGAACAATAGACCTGAGACATTAAAACTTGCACTCTTTTTAATGACTTGATCGTCTAATATCACAATTTCGCCATTAGATCTATTTCTCTAATATTTTTCAATTTTAGTTTGAGCAATTTTTTTTGAGAATAGGCTAAGGATTTAGTTGTCCAAATTATGATCTCCACAAGAGATCATAAAAGATCAATGAAGGTGGTGTTAGTTTTGGCAGGAGAATCAGAGAGGTGTACCTTCTACAATACAGTTTATTTCTAGCACATCATCTTTGTGTTAATCATTATACTCTTGGCAAGGATTTATGGAAATTATAGGTCTCTATATTTAAGTTATTAGAGATACAAATCATGGAAAATTTTTTAAAATAAAATGGTTTAATAATTAATTAAGTAAAAATGAAATCAAATAAAAAAAATTATAATTATTTATCGTTAGAGATGACGACTTGATTTTTTTTATTTTTCTTATATATATATATATTATATTATTATATAATAATTTTAATTTAACTATTTGTTTTTTTTTTAAGTTTTTATATATATATGATATTATAAATAAAAAATTTATAAACTTAAATATATTGTACTTATAAAAAACGAAAAAAAAAAGAACAAAACTTTCTACAGTTCTTTTTTTAATTTAACTAGTTGTTTTTAAGTTTTTTTAATTAACAATAAAAAAAATTGACATTATTTTAACAGTTCTACAGCTTTTAATTTTTTTTACTATTTATTTTAATAAATGATATTATAAATAAGTAAGATTATAACTTAAATATATAGCTATTTAAAAAAAAACTAAAAAAGAGAAAAAACAAATAGTCAAATAAAAATAATAAAAAAAACCAGTCGTTAGCACAACATTTTTCTCCTTTTTTTGGTAAATAATATTTTAGTCTATTTTTATGTTTTTTTAATAAATTCTACTATAAAAAATTAAAAAAATTTCAAAAAAAATTTAATTTAACAATTTATCTTCCTCTTTTATCTTTTATTTTCATTTTTAATACTTAAATATAAATTTTAATATATATTATAAATGATATTTTTTTCTTATAAATGATTCTATAAATTTTTTTTCTTATAAATGATTCAAGATTTGTGCGTTGAACATGTTTTCCATTTGAAACCTTTCAAGAGCACCTTGCCTCTTAGTAAAACTAACAACTTCTCCTCCTTTTTTTTTACTTGCATTACACAATAAAATTTGTTTCTTCCACATGACCAGCTTCCTTCATGTTGAGCATCAAATCGCACAGCACATTATATATGAGATCCTTCTCAGGGTGACAATTATCTTTAGCTCCAAAGAAATGGAAATTATTCTGTACCATAACCCAACTTAAGCCCGGCGACTTTGTAACTCTCCTCAGTTTCATCGCATTCCTTGTTTCAAAAGCTTCATTCCATTGACCATTAGAAGAATACAAGTTGGCAAGTAACACATAGGTTGCATCATCATCTGGATCCAATTCAAGCAGGCACTTTGATGCCTGCGTCCCCAATTTCATATTATTGTGGTTTCTGCAAGCACCCAGAAATGTTCTCCATATGAGATGATTGGGTTCTATTGGCATAGTCTTTATAAACTCTAAGGCTTCTTCGAGACGACCGGCACGACCCAACAAGTCGACCATACATGTATAGTGATGGATCACTGGTTCAATCATGTATACCGATTTCATAACTTCAAATAAAAAGATACCATCCTCAATCAAACCTGAATGACTGCAAGCATTCAGTAAACTCACAAAAGTCACTGCATTTGGATTGATACCCTCCTCTATCATCTTACTGAAAGATTCCAAGGCTTTTCTTCCTAGCCCATGTTGTGCATAACCATCAATAATGGCTGTCCAAGCTATTCGATCCTTCGTCAGTAAGTTGTCAAAAACCTTAGATGAATCCTCAATTGTGCCACTTTTTGCATACATGTCGATCAGTGTGCTTGCTATGCATGTATCAGATTCATGCCCATTTCTGATGATTTGAGCATGTATTTGCCTGCCTTGGAGTTGATCACCAAGCTTGGCACATGAAGTCATGGCACTAGCTACTGCAAAAGGATCTGGCTTTACAGAAGATTTGTGAAGATTGCAAAAGAACTCTATAGCTTCTTGATCTAAGCCATTGGAAGAGAATCCAGCAAGCAGTGATGAGCAAGAAACACCGTCCTTTGTTTCCATGTTATTGAAGACTGTATATGCATCCTCAATCTTTCCATTCTTAGCATACATGTCTATAAGCGCGCCCTCGACATGGATGAATGCGGCATATCCTGTTTTTAAGGCTAAAGCATGTAAATTAGTCCCCAAAATAACATCGCCAGTTTGTGCCGTGGAAGCTAATAGAGTTGCAAGAGTAAATTCATTGGGTAAGATTTTAAATTCTCTGATCATCTGGTGAAACATCTCGATTGCAAGCTCCGTGTTGCCATTCTGAGCATAGGCACCTATCATCACTGTGCACATAACCAAATCATAATATGGAGATCGGTCATAAACTAGCCGTGCGCTAAATGTATCTCCAATTTTCACATAGAAGTCCATGATTGAAGCTCTAACTGATGAATCATTCGCTAAGCTTGTTTTTATAGCATAGCCATGAACTTGAGAGCCCTCTCTGAAGCCCAGCACAGATGCACACGCCTTCAAAATGCTGGTAAGAGCAAACTCTCCAGCCATCATGCCCTCTTCAAGCATTCGAGCAAAGACACTGATGGCCTCAAAAGACTTATTTCTTTTAGAGAACCCAACTATCATTGTTGTCCATGAAAACACATCTTTCTCCTCCATCCTTTCTAAGATCTCAATGGCAGTGTCAAACTCATCATTTTTTGAGTACATTGAAATGAGACTGCTACCGACAAAAACATTTAAAAGCAAGCCCATCTTAATGATTAAACCATGAAGCTGGGCTCCAAAATGAACATACCCTGACTCCGAGCAGGATCGAAGGGTGCTTCCAAAGGCGAACTCATTAGGAAGAAATCCATCGTCAAGCAAGCTTACAAAGGTTTCAAGAGTTACTCTAAACTTTCCCAGCCTGGCATTGCCAGAAATAAGAGTGGTCCAAGAAACAAGATTTCTTTGGGGCATATCATCAAACACCTTCTGGGCATGAGATATGCTCCTGGACTCCGAGTACCTCTGAATGAGAGTATTGGAGACGGATGTGCAGGAGAGTAAGCCAGACTTGATGAGGTGAGCATGAAGAACTTCAGCATGAAGACAAGGATTTCGAAGCAGGATATTAACGGGAGTTTTTGGACTTTCCCTTCTTGGCGGGAGAATTGGGTTTAAGGGCGGAGAAGCGACCGTTGGAGCAACGGTCATATTCAGTGTAGTTATTGGAACCATAGGGTTTGTGCCTCTATAACCGATAACCTCGCGCTTAAGATTTCATGTTTCCTTCGGTGAACTATGAGGATCCAAAATACAAATTTCTTGCTTGATTGGGATTTTTATGATCCCAACATTTTTCTCATATTATTTATATGTTATATAGAAATATCAGCATTTCAATAATTAAAATTAGGTAAGTGTGCTTATAATTTGTAATTTATCAAGAATATTAATATTTTGTTTGGTACAATGCTTTCTAAAATAATTGTATAATATAAATTTTTTCAAATTTTTTAAAAAACATTAAAAGAGCTATCTCAAATGAAGTCAAAATTGAGATGAAAATATTGAGAAACGTGGACGCGATAAAAAACTGACTAATTATGAAAAATAATTAGAGAACAAAGACTAAATAACAACTAAATATAATTACTTAAAATATTACAGAATTAATATAAAACAAACAACTTCATAAATTCATGAGGGATTTTTTTTTTTTTTGGATGAAGAATACAATGCTTAAGATCTCTAAAGAAGAGAATATTATTTTGAATAGATTTGAATGAATATGATTGAATTTTATAGCTTATAGTCATAATTAAAAAAGACTTGGTGAAGGAGATTTTGATATTCTATGAAAGAACTCATGCACATAGGCTCTATATGATAGTTTATATGAGAATGGCAGAATCCTTCAAATAGTGAGAATATGAACAAATGGAGTAAATCAGACGATGATCGACGCATGAACCATTGTGATGAAAAAAAAAATATTGGGACCTAGAATCTTTGACTTGTAGTAGAAGACTCCTTTCGAGTAATAAATGATAGATTTCTATATGATTAAGATGATGATTTTGTAGAGAAGCGATTCTGGGGGTGTTAGTGAGTCGAGTGGCTTGTGAGCAGGCTCAAACTCAACTCGTTAAGGAGCTTATGAGTCGAGTTTATAGAGACACGAATTTGAGCTCAAACTTATACTTGAGCTCATATATTATACACAAGATCAAGCTCACCTTTGCTTGACTTGTAAGCTAGTCGAGTTGCTCAATTACTTAAAATATATTTAAAATTTAATTTTAAATTAGCATTATTTTCTATATTAAAAATTAAAAGCTATTTTTTATTTAATTTAAAACTAAGAAATTGAACTCAATAATCGAGTTAAGATTGAGCTTTCCAAATAAACTCGAACCTAAAAATTTTTTAACAAGCTGAGTGTTAACCCAATAAATAAACTCGAAAAAACGAGCTCAACTTGATTAGGCGCATACTCAACTCGACTCAGTTACACCCCTTAATCATCTTAATCATTCTATAATCAAAATTTATATACGGTTAAAAAAAATGCAAAAAAACCAACATAGCTATATATATGTATTGCACCCAACTTCATCTCAAGCATCTAAAAGGATGGAATAACTATAATGTGCAAATGACTAAACTCTATAGAATCTGCCCAATTTCTTGCTTTTGCAATTCTTTGGTTACTTTTTCTTTTAAATTTTTATAGTGGAGTTGTGATCATAAATGATTTTTATTGTGCCTCCATTTTTTATGATAATATTCTATTCACTTTCAGAATGGTTGGAAGCAGTCAGTATCAAGAGAAATTATTACTTGCAGAGTCCGGATCTAGAGTTATGTCCGGACATTTGAGTGTACAAAGTGTGTACACACTGTGTACACTCATAGTCCGGATGTAAAATTACATCCAGACTCCGAACATAATAATTTCTCCAATATGAATAGTTTGATTCTATACATTACAACGCAAGAAGAATAAAAAGAGCAATCACCTCTAATTAGTTAATTTTTCCAATACAATATTATTGAACCAAACAGTATCCTCTCCCCAACTCTTTAGCATAGAGAGCAGAAACAGCTTCATAATCCAAAGTGAAGAGTTGTATTGCTTCTGAAAGAAGAGCCCATTCACATCAGAACCTTTCATCATAGTGTCCACTCAATGAAAAGGATGCTGAAGCAGCTTGCTGATGCTGAACAAAGATGTCCTTCACATTCTGCAATTTTAGCCAAAAGAAATAAGGAAAGCAATGTGAAGAATCATAGATAACAATCAACAAACCACTTATTGAATCAGAGCAGCAGAGAATGTTAAATGAGTAATGCTACACTTCCCAAATAGATCCACTTCAAAATTTGGCTCATCTGATATGTTTATATGATAACTAATTTAGCTTCATTTTAAAGCTTTGTTTGGGCAACTTTCTCAATGATTTTTAAAACAGTTTTTAATTTTTTACTAAAAGATTGCTTTAGCAAGCAGTAAGAAAACTATACCAAACAAAATCTAAATCAACAAATTTATATCTAACTTTTGATCAATCACATTAGTCTTCTTTTCATGCTAAAAAATAAGATGTTTCATCTAAAGTGAGAAATATTTTGCTCTGAATAACTAAACCAGCTGAATTATCTTATGCTCAAATGAAAAAAAAAACATTTTTGAGGGCATGAAATAATCATTTTATGTACGTGGAATGTGAGGAGTTGGATTTCCAATATAACAATGGGGTTTTAATTATCTATTTCCAAAAAAAAAAGTCATTTTAGTCCACCTAAAAAACTGTGTAGCAGCAATTTAAGCTTGAACTTATTCAGGTGGTAATGGCCTCTTATCAAACTGAAACAGAATAAGTTCTCAAACGTCACCTCCTTTTTCAAAATTGCAGATTGGATGTTCTTTCTTTTGCCCGTTAGTTCCACTCTTCCTCCACCAAAGATGAAAATAGAGATTGTAGCAGCTGCCATTATCACTGAACTAAGCCATTTTTTCAATTTGAAAGCTTCAAAGTTATCTTTTTCTTTGATATTTGGATCTTTGAACTCCACCATCTTACTATCTTCTTCTTCCTCCTCTCTGAACAATAAGCTTTGCAGCCCCCAATCAGTTTCTTCTTCATTCTCATGAGAACCAATCTCTTCCTCAACAGCTAAAACTTCATCCCTTACCAGGTTCTGCTCAGAAAAAACTGCTTGCTCTTCATAAATCTCTTCTTCCTTCAGTTCATCTTCAAGTTTCTTATCAGCAACTGGGATTAACTCAGTTGGGCTCAGCTCCTGCTCATTAGTAACTGAGCCTTTTGGATGGAGATATTCCCATTCAAAAACCATTTCCTTGAAAGCTTTTGCCATTTGATAAATCTTTTGTTTTGATAAGCAAACCAGAAGAAAGAAGCACTTAAATAGTATTTTTGGCCAGTAAAAGGATGAAGGAAGCTAGAGAATTATTGAAGCAAAAGAGCTTCATGAAGAAGAAGCTTCCTACATGATCATCTTTGCCTTTACAACAGAAAAAAACCTCAATAAAGTTGAATTATTGCGCATAAAGATAATAACAGCCTTTTATTATTAGAATTTTATTGATAGAACCCTTTCTGAAAGGGCACATGTATAGCATAATTGAACATACTTTATTTTCATATTTTACAAAAATGCCACTTTTGATAGTTAGCTTGATTTGGCCGGTCATTGCTTTGGTGCTCAGAAATAAAATTAGCTGTCAACCCTATTATGACAATATAATATTTAGAGGGCATGATATGCTAAATTGAGTGCCACTATATCGGCATCATAAGTGCATCGGATCTCATTAGAACTCTGCAGTTAAGCGTATTTGGGCAATAGTAGTATTAAAATGGATGACCTCCTGAGAAGTTCTCGTGTTGCACCTTTTTAAAAGAGAGGAAAAAAAAAGGGCATGATATGCTAATACTAATCTAATAAAAGGGATTTAGTAAGGATCTATTTGTTATTATTACCATATGTTGCACTGTATTATATTCTACAATGTCGCGATATGTTATTGAAAAAAAAGATAAGTTTGAATATCTATTTGAAATGGCTGTAAATTTTTAATAAATGTAATTATAAATTTGATATAGAAAAAACAACTTATTAAAAAGTTGCAGTAAACAAATAATATAATCGAATAAAATTATGATTATAATATGAAAAATAAAAAAAAAAAGAAAAATCACAAACAAACTCTAAATCTATATAAAAAAAAAAAAAAAACTTTTTGTAAAGCTAGCCAGAACATGATTTAAAAAAAAAAAACTTATTTTTATACTTTTATACAACTAATTTTTCTCAAATATTTTTAAATTTTTTTTGCATTTCAAATAGCAAAAATAAAATTAATAAACAATGCCAAAATGAAGCCTTATAACATTAATCTATTATTATACAATAATAAATAAAATAAAAACTACTCTTAAATTTAATTATACAAAAAGAAATAATTACAAGTTTATTACCATATTGCTTATAATCTAGAAATTATAGTAAAATTTATTTAAAAAAAAAAAAAAAGCTGCAAACTCAACACAGACTTGCTTATATGAAATGAAATCATATCATCTGAGTATCATCTTAACAATACTGAGTATCGTCTTAACAAAATTGGTTCAGATAACACAGTAAATAAAAAACATTCTTGCTATAAAATCATGTGCTTCTATATCAGATGTAATGAATTTAAAGTGAAAAAAATAAAAAAATACAAAATTCAAATGAAAACATCTGCCCAAAATGTTATTTGAATAGATTTTAAGGCTTCGTTTGGGACGGCTTTCTCATCTTCTCAAAGCAAAACTTTAATACTAAAAAATTTCTTTAAGAAGCAGCAAAAGAGCAGTCCCAAACGAAACCTAAAACTCTAAAATTTGTTTCGCGACAACCACAATACATAAACAATCAATTAATGCTTATCCTTCACTAATTTGAAAGGAAATCTAAGGGTTATAAAACCCATTGTTTGAGCTATTTGTTGAAGGCTAATAGTCTTTTAATAAACAGAAATGTAAACCATAGGAGTACACAATGATGTTGCACCGCACTTAGTGCATGCAAGTGTATTAATATACAAAATGATAAAGGTCCTGAAAATTTACATGCTAAGACCCTTTTCTCATGCGTCCAATCTCACATGGAGAAGTTCCAAACCAGAACATTCATCAAAGAAGAAAAGATGAACTTTTTCCTAAACAACTCTCCACATAGATCTGAAGAACTCAGATTTTTTGTGATCAAAACACCATGCATCGACCTCAAGAAACAAAGAGATAATTAGTTCAAGTGGGTGGACCTTAAAGAAGATGATTCGCCTAGCGAGACAGAAGCCAAGGAAGATGCCCACACGCGCGCATTTTTAGCTCCTTTGTGAAAATTTCTTGTCGTGTTCGATAGCCGAAGCTTGTTCCATGCTCTCTTCATATCAATTACATGCAGAAAACGCACCAGGGGTTGGCTCAATTCAATTAAGGTGCCAAGGTTCAGATGGCGGAAGGTATAGACCATCCAGAAGGCTTTGATTTCCGAGATAAACTTTGGGAAGAAATAAGTAAATGCCCTCAGGAGAACAAAAAGTAGAGAGAATGTCAGATAGAGTTCATTCCTTAGAAGTTCACCAACAGGTCGGTGCCATGGCTGGACAACCTTTGCCTTCTCCTTCGGTTGGTCCACATGGAAAAATGCAACTGGATATTGGCCTGCAGCAGTACATCAAATTAAAATAGTATCTGCATGTTTAATTTAAATTAGCAATAGGATCATGTGTTTAAAAAAAATTTAAAAGAAGCAAATTAGCCAAATAGAATGGGGCATTATGAAGAATGCACCAAATCATTCAGTGCATTCAACTCAGCCAAACAGTCTGTTTGGCGCATTCAATGGAATGCGTCATTCTGTTTGACTAGTTTGCTTCTTTTTAAATTTTATTTAATATTATGTTCCTATTCCTAATTTAATTAAACATCATGCTCCTTAAATAAAATCCAAATAGTATCTATTTGACTAAAAAAATTTTAAAAAAGTAGCAGCATCTCAAGAATTTAAGCACCAAATATGTCAAAAAAATAGATAACATCACATATCTCACAAAGGCACTGCATTGGCTCCTATTGCATAAACACAGACAATCATAAGAGAGAAATAAAAAGCTTTCATTTAATTATGGAGGAACTAACCCGTAGTTTGTCTATAGAAGTGTGCTAATGAATCGAGATCTTTTGAGCCATGATATCTTATCCACGCAGTTCTGTTGGCTAACAAAATGGATGGAAAACTATGGATCCCATATCTTGAAAAAACACTGCAAACAATAAAGCAGGGGTACAACATATAAATATAAGATTTGGAAGATAATAACAGGCAGAATATCTCATTTAATAGAGAAGAGAAATAGACATTCACCAGCCATCGTTGTACCTTGGAATAGCAGAGGATTCTTCGACTGTTAAATGCCAAATTTGTGGAAACATAGAGCTAAGTGCATCAAAAGTGGTTTTAACATTCCGTGAGAAGGGACACCAAGTTGCATGGAAAAGAACAGAAAAATATGCACCATCCTTAACCTGAGCCAACTTTTTATCAAGAGTATCACCTTGAACCTGCAATATGGTATGGTGTATGTTATCATTCAAAAACTTCCATTAATCACAGCAGGGGGGTCCAATTATTTCTCATGAGTAAATTTATTCAGTTAATGTAATAGGTAATTGGTCTCAGTGTGTACCAAAGCTCACCATCATTCATCTATCAGATATGTTCGGCTCTACCATTAGTTATGAAGTTATTCACGGATTACTTACAGTCATAAAAAAAAAAAAACCAATTATTGCATCGTGAAAGCAAGCAAAGGACCAGATTTGCAGAGTTGAAAAAGAGAGGTTCGTATGAGATTCAGCCTCAGTTAAACGGTAAATAGATTTCAAAAAAACAAATACGATAGAGCAGATTAAAGAATGTCATGTAGAGGAACCAACCATAACGAAACTCCAACCCACCATTTGTATCAACAGAAGAGTTGGAGAATCATGGACGATTTTCCTCGTCCACATTTGAGCATGAGGTAGAAACTGTTCTAGAGATGCATTGGTAAAATGGGAAGATCATGTAGATAGATGGAATTATCCAGCTGCATTTGTGAAATAGAAATTCCCTTCACTGCCACCACTTCAAAATGAAATGGAATCAAAGAGATGAATCAAGAGCATATTTTGGATTCAACAAGTAGTCATTCAACAGAAATCACTGGGACAGGATAACCCCTGAATATCCTATTAAAGCTTAGATGACCTAAGGCTATAATAAATTCTGAGGGACAATTTTTTTTTCCACAATAATGAAGCATCCTAATCAATAAATGAATATGAACCAACCCATTTACTTTTGGATCTGATCGGTTTATTTAACTTGGCCGAGATGCTGTCAAATTGACGTTAAATTATGTTAATGGGTCCCTTTGGTTACATGTGTTTTCTTAAGCGAATTAAGTACAATTAAGTTGTTTAAAGTAAATGCAGCAACTTCGCCAAAACCAGCACACAAAGACTAAGTTTCCCCATTCCATTTACTATGTATTAATTAGTTCAGCGGCATTACAAAATGGCTCTTATCTTTAAAAAAAAAAAAAAAATCATAAACTGCTTTAATATAACAATCAACTACTTTGATGCACAATTTTAATAAATTAGTCATTGTTGATATTATACATAATTCTGCATATAGTTCACTCAGGATGAAAGGTTTAAGCTTGATCCAAATGGAAAGAGGTCTAAGAACATGAGTTTGATAATTTAAATCTGTATGGCATGGTTTTGATTACCTTGATGTTAGTTGGTTTTGATTTATTCGATAAGATATTTACAAGATTTCTACAGGTTTCCCCAATTCAGACTGGATACTGCATCCATTACAAGGATTAAAGTATACTTTTGAAACTTCTAGTTCATAGCTACAAAATTTATAGACTTCTAGTGCACTTTTATCTTGAACTATTTATTACAGACACTTGGTAACAATCCATGGTTCATTCAGATTTTGGGTCTGTTAGCCACAGCTTTCTCACTGCTTTGGCTTTCAAACCGCAATCCCAATTCCATTTGGCTACTACTTTCTTGCTGGTTTTTAGAAATTTTTGTGGGAAGCTGATTTTTATGACTAAAGTTGCTAATGTGTGGAAACTTTAAGAAAATATACATTTATTTATCAAAAAATAACATATTTATAATATCCCTAACATTTAAAAAAAAAAGTTAATTTACCCATAATAGCTTCACAACCAATTTTATAAAATGTTGTAATCATTCCAAAACAGCCTATTTGCAAGCACCAAGAAAAAAAAGGTTAAAAAACAAATTAAGAAGCTTGCGCAAGCTGACTTAACTTAAACAACTAATTCAATTGCCAATTAGCCCAGCCACCGCCCCACAATGGCCTAATTGTAGCCCAATGCCTATCAATAAAATAAGCACAAGTAGGCATTTACTTGCTTGGTTTAGGTTTTCAGGAGACAATGAACACCTAAATGACAACAAATAAGGGGAGGTCCGATGGCTGATGCTTACATTCGCAGCATACAATAAATCACTGGAATTATGCAGAAGTGGACTTTCTTGTAGCATTGACTTTCAAGAATTCAAAAGCTTGTGGGGCTGACAGTGATGGCATGGCTCGGAAATATCAGTAAATGCTCAATATAGATAGTCAAGGACCGCGTAACCCACCCAACCCAAGAGGCCAAACCCCTTTTTTTTCAGGCAAGAGCAATGTATCATACTCACAAAATGGCAAAAGTCACAGGCTGAATTTTCTATTTAATAACATGGCTTGGAAAATATATCTTATTTTAATCAAACGACTTTTTTTTTTGTAATTTTTTTAACCGACTTAATCAGTAAAAATGAAGAATCTTTATCCCTCATTTGTTCCCTCTTCCCTGCCATTTCCACACCTTTCAGTTTGCCAGTTAATTTATATCTTCGACTCTAACTGCAAAGAGTGATTATGCATAAGATGAGTCCCTGCTTCTCCTACGACTTATTTATCTTTGTGCATATTTCAGATTGTTGAAATCCAGCCATTCCTAGTATAAAGAATCCGACGGACACAAAGATCAATCCGTGGGATACTCTCATGGATCACGCATTAATGAGGGAATAAATTTAGGAAAGATTTTATTTTCTTATTTGTGTATTAAATATGTAATTTATTATTTCCGCATTAGGATATCTTGTATAGATCTATAAATAGGGAAGATTGTAAGGAATAAGAATAAGCTTTTCCCTCTCAAATTCTCTGTTTTAACACAGATTGTGTAATATTTGGAAGTTAAAGTTAATTAGCATTCTAATAATGCATATTAATTAATATATGCTATTTTGTTATAGCTGGGAACGATCAATTTCTCCAAATTAGGGAGAAATAAGGTTAAATCATAAACCTCGCCTAGATGCTTTTTTTCCTACTTGGTCAATTTTATATAAACATACATCAAAATCATGAAATTAAGAATTATTTTTTATATTTTCCATGAATTTCTGCATAATTTAAATAAAATATTTAATAATTGTTATTGTGGTTGTGTGTGTAACTGGAGACATTGTCATTCTACATTTATTATTAATATTATTAGATCAAACCAAGTTACATCTCTTTTCATTCCTGAAATGTGCATTTATGGAACAAATGGTCAAAATTTTAGAATAATTTCTCCCTCAGGGTAAGTACATTAATCACTCCTATTATGTAATCAAAACCGTGATTTAATCAAGCAACATTTGATATTAATTAAATAGAAAAATATGATGACAAACATGATTCCTGACCTTGAGATGGTGTCTGTCTGGCCTAAATGTTGCACGCCCATGAGATGGTGTTTGTCTGGCCTCCTTTGAAATCACCTGCATTTTTCACCGAGACCATTCTGTCTTCGCAATCACATTTTTGGACTACCAATCTTTCAGAACTAGGCAACCCTTAACCCAGGTTAAATTGTGTTGTGTCACTTGAGGGAGACATCTTAGCCTTCCCAAGAATATTTCTTCTTATAATCACATTAAGTTATGATGCATCACTTAATGGTAAGAACCTAGCAATTCCTTGCCTATTTTTCATCATAATCAGATTAGGCTAAGATGTGTCAATCATGGGAGCAAAGTAGCGCTAGATAAATTCATAATTTAATTCATTTCATGCTCTTTGGCAAATGCTCTGTGATTGATTGTTGACCTAACATCAACCAAAAACCATTTACGTACAAGATTTGGACGGCAATGGTGATTTTTCCATCTACTATGACTAATACATTCAATCAAATTAATGTGATAGTTTACAACATAGGCATTTAAGTAGCCACATATATCATATAAAAAGAAGTTAGATAAATAATAATCAATGGAGTCCACATAAATATGAGTATTTTGAAGGTGAGAAATGAGTCAAGCTAGAGCAAAAAGTGGGTTAATTCAACTATATATATGTGTATGCAAAACGTCCGCGTGTATGCAATTATTTATTTGCACTGGCTATTGTTCACGCACAAGAACTTTAAAAGTTCAAATAAAAATATGCATGTATTTGTGTGGCCGTGTGTAGTTGTGTAAGTTAGTTTTTGTGATTAATGAATGATGGGAGATCAATATAGACCTAAATTATTGATTTTTACTTAATTAATCAGATGTTTTTATTTTATTTAAAGCTCACTAGATTCCTTCATCAGTTTAAAATTAAATGCAAAACTTTGATTAAGAACAAGTTACATAAATCAAGTATGAGGTAAGGGTGGCTCACCAAAACTTAAATATCAACACTAATTGTATTAATGCCAAATAATGTTTTCTTCTGGACAAACTTAGATCACAAACTCCTTATATGCACCCTTTCTACGCAAAAATCATCCAAATCAACCACTTCAAAGATTATATAGACCCTATATAAATCAATAATTATAAATCAACATTTACTCCACATCGAAGTGTCAAAACATGATCATCACTATGATTCGTTTGGAAATCTAACTTAATTCTTTATCAAAAGGAATGAGCTTCACAAACCTATTTGGGCCATAAGCTCACATATTCAATTCAAAAATAATAAAACAAACAATTTCTTATTTTGTCATTTAAGAAAAAAAAAATGTTTTGGCAATATTTAAGGGTTGATGATATATGAATCCTAAATTCCCTTGAGTGATCTACATATATTGCATCATTATAAGTGCATTGGAGACAGTGACCCTTAATGTCCAATATTACATTGGCATTAGACCATGTCATTTAGAAGTGGATCTATTAGGCCAACTAACTCAATAGATCGTAAATGATAGAATCTCTAAACGTTACAAAATCAATTGAGTTAATTGTTGAATAGGTAAAATTAAAGCAATGAAAACAAAACAATAATTGATAATCAAGAAACAAAGGAAGTTCATGCACGTGAATCTGAAATGGATTCCAGTCATAATGATGAGCCAATTCAATTGAATGGTAACACTAACAGGACAAGGAAATAATCAAGATAGATAAATTTTGGTGTTTAACAATAATGCTCATGAAAATTATAAATATCAAAATTTCGGCATAGATGATAAATATAACAAGAGTAGTTAAAGTGTCCACCAATATGATGCTAAAATTGTCTATTAAGGTTCTACTAATTAATTACTATGTTTAAACAATTTCTTTCAAATGGTAAGTCATATCTAATAAATAACAACTGTGATTTGTAAAAATGATATTAAATAGTCAAGATAAAATTTCTTGGATGAGTGTGGAAAGATAAAGAGAAAGGTTGAAAAGAGAACCATGGATGTATATGCCTATTTCAATTCCATTAAAACCTTGATTTGACCTAGAGTAGAGAATAAAACTCATGGTTGTATAGACCTCTTTCAATTCCATTTGAACCATGGGTGGGTTTTATTATATATTTCATATTAAGATTACCAAGGATAACAAGAAAGCATGATTCTATTTTTATAGTGATAGACCACTTTTTAAGGATTTAAAAAAATATTCGTATCATACCATAAAACCATTGATGCATCTTAAATTATTAAATTATATTTTAATGAAGTAGTTAAACCACATGTTTACTTAAAATAATTTCTTTTGATCGAAATGTAAATTAATGGGTTATTTTAAAAAAGACTATAAGAAAGAAAATGGAATAAAACTTCTATTTTCAACTACTTAAAATCCATAAAAAGATGGGCAAATTGAAGTGGCAAATAGAAGCTAAAGATATTTGTCACATGCCTAATAAAAGACAATGCATTTGGGTAGCATTTGATATTTCCTATGATTGAGTTTACAAACAATGCATTTTTAACTGAATATATTAACATCAGCCACTATTATTCACGTGTTATGCTACATAATTGCTTATTTTCTTTAATTTGTTGTCACATATTTGATATGATTAAATCATTATTATGTCAATTATATTATTTTTAAATAAAATTAATATTTATTACTCATCCAATTCAACCCCGGTTGAACAATCGAACTGTGAACTTCCCCTTCTTCCTGTCGTCCGATCTGATTTTCACAACCTTGAAAAAAAGAATATGAAATTTAAGCCTACTCCAAAAAGGCTTTCCATCAAGAACCTTTAGAAATTGAATGCATTTCACAACACATTAATATTAATGCATAAAAATCAATATTTTCAAGATATTATGGTATAAATCTAATTTTCAATGTGTCTCATTTAACCTTATTTCAAGACATATTGTCAATTCCCTTTATTTTGCCATTTGTGCACCTCTTGTGAATTTACATCATATCCTCTATCATATACTCCAGACAGCTTATTCCTAAGCCTATTCTAAATAATGAGGTGTCCACTAGTGATATGGGATTCGAAAGAAATCTTCTTTTCTGGCAAGACAAATCTACTTATGACAATTCATGATTTAATTTGTAGGCAACACATAATGTTTCTTAGATGAATATCAAATGCTAAATTTATCCAAGACAAAATTCAATGGAAATCTATGTCTGTATTCTCATCAAAAGCATATTATTTTGTTATTTTAATAATTAAAAGTACATTAGTGATAATGGCTAGAGAGAAATGTATTTTATTTGTTAACTTTTTGTTGGATATTTTATTTAAAATTGATGTTTTAGGTTCTGAAATTTTTCTTCTATCTGAGGAAATGGATTTTGGACTTCGTGGATTTAATTGGTGGAGCAACTTTGGTTCCAGCTTTTACCTATTATTTGTTTCTCTGAGCATTCGATATTTCTTGTTAGCAAAATTTCTTAGGTGTTGAGCGATGATGGTTGAGAGAGAAAGAGGCGTATTTTATTAGCCAACTTTAGGTTGAATATTCTGCTTTAGGTAAGGGGGTTATGGTGTCTTAACTTTAATAGGCTTCCACTATGAACCTTTTGAATAATTCACAATGAGAAGAATATGTTGAACATTTTGGACCGTTCATATAGTTTACCAAAAACTGTATCGGTTATCAAGAAAAATAAAAGCAAATCAACTTTTTCTTTTAACACAACACACAAGACTCATTTCGTCTCCGACTTTCTTCTCTAGCGACAAGCGCTTCGTCTCCGACAATGAAGCGACAAACAATCTCACAAGCTGCTCGTGAGCTTTTTTCTTCACCACAAGCTGAGCTCGACTCGAGTTCGAGCTCATGCTTTGGTCGACGAGTCAAAGCTCAAGTTGGCATGACTTGAGCTCGACTCGACTCGTTTACACCCCTACATATTATGAATTCTTTGGATTTTGATCTAGAGGCACCTCTTCTTAGTGAATTTACATCCAATCCACTACTAAATACTTTCATATAATTTGTTCTGAAAGCTATTCTAAATAATGAGATTATTGTCACTGTTGATGGTGGATTCAAAATATATTTTATGCAATAGCATAACAAATATGCTTCTAATGATTTTGGATTAGTTTGCAAGAAGCACATAATTTGTCTTGGATGGATAATTAAATGCTAAATTTGTCAAAAGCCAAATTTGTCCAAGCCATGTAAATTGAAAGAAAATTTATGTGCTTATTCTCATCGAAAACATTGCATCTAGCAAAGATCAATGCATAGCCTATTTATATTATTTTTATCAATGGTTTATTTTATTTTTTATTTCAATAGTTAAAAGCATGTCAATGATAATGATCGAGAGATTAATGTATTTTATTTGCTAGCTTAAGGCAACGTGTTATATTTTGGAGAAATAAAGGGTATGATGATTTGAATTGATGTTTGACTTGGGTTTATCCTTTGGATCTAAAATCTATTGTTCTCATATGCCTTGGAATTAGACATTGAACTTCATGTGTTTAATTGGTTGGAGGAGCGATTTTGGTTCCAGCATTCTCTACTATTTGTTTTTCTATCAGTGTGTAATATTTCCGGTAGCAAATTTCATTGTAAAATTACATTTTCTACAATTTGTGTGCATTCTCTCTAGGCTGGTTACTCTTGCAAGCTGCATGTGCTTCATTATCTTATTTCTTTTTTGAGTCAATAGTTATTAAGTTATAATCCATAAGATGTAGTCCTTATTCTATACATAATTGAATCAAAATTTCTCTTTTAAGATATTTCGACTAGCCCAAAGCAACCTAATATTTTGTACCCAATTTTGCTCCTCTCCTTTAGGAATTTTTATTGCGTCCTCCCACCTGACGTAGAGATACGTCCTCCCACAGTTAAAAAATTGGGTTTTTGCTCGATATTGCTAGCTATTATTTAGTATTAACGAAGAATATCATCATGTGAATACCAATACCGAGTTATACCGAGCTATACCGAGCAATACCGAGCAATACCGAGCAATACAAAAAAATACCTAGATTTTTCTAGAGAAAACTCGGTATTGCTCGGTATAGCTCGGTATTGCTCGGTATAGCTCGGTATAACTCGGTTTATGTCTTCACATGATGATATTCTTCGTTAATACCAAATAATAGCTAGTAATACCAAGCAAAAACCCAGTTTTTTAGCGGTGGGAGGACGTATCTCTACGTCAGGTGGGAGGACGCAATAAAATAGAGACCTCCTTCACCTCCCTTTGAAGCCTCCTTTTACATCACTTCTAGAGGACCTTCACCCCTTTTCCTTTTTTATTTCTATCTTCAACAAGTATTATGCAATCAAAGCTCTCTTTCAAATGATCCTCCAAAAAAAAAGCGACAGCAACAACAAACAAGTTTTAATACCACAACATCAGGTCAGCTATATGAATCTTTTTTCTCTATTATATCCAATTTAGAGTTAAATTCTCATTTAAATCTAACGAAAAAAAAAATCATTTTTAATACTTTTATGACCAAGTATTTTTAGATCTACCAAAAAAGACTTGGTTAAAAAGCAAAAAATAGAAAATCCTTGTTCCCTTGATTAGTATTAAAGCAGAATATCATCGTTCCCCTTTAATTGGTACCAAAATACAAATTCTTGTATAAAATTTTTTACAAAATTTGAGTATTGATCTCCTTAACCTTATTTGTTAAGATAATTTCAAAATCAGGGGTTTTCTATTATTTTGGAGATTTTTTTTTGTTCATTACATCACCTACCATGAATCTCTAACTCCCTGCCATACAACAACAACATCAAGCCTTTATCCCACTATGTGGATCGGCAATATGAATCCTTTTTCTTCATTGTGTCCTATTAAGAGTTAAATTCTCATTTAAATCTAATAAAGAAATGTCATTTCTAATATTTTCTAACCAAGTCTTTTTAGGTCTACCTCTACCTTTTTAAACATAAGTCAAATCTAATACATCTATTTTCCTAACCGGGGCATCTGAAAGCAGCCGTTTTATGTGACCAAATCATTTAAGACAACTCTATCTAATCTTATATTCCATTAGAGCTACTCCAACCTTTTTACGTATTTGCTCATTTCATCCTTCATCTCTCATCTCTGCAACACTTTAATTAATATTATGCTTCTCTTTTAATGGCCAACATTTTGCACCATAAAGCATTGCAGATCTAACCACCATCTTAAAGAATTTTCCCTTAAATTTGAGGGGAACTTTTCTATCACATAACAAGCCCAATGCATTCCTCAACTTCAACCGTTCAGCTTGAATTCTACTAATAATATCCCCATATATTTCACCATCACTCTGAAAAATAGACTCAAGATATTGAAAACGTGTACTCTTATTAATGACTTGATCACCCAAAGTCACAATCCCCACACTACATCTTATTTTATTATTATTATCACCATGCAATTTAGACAAAAGTATCTATTTCTTTGTGTTTAGCATTCGTTCTCTTATTGAGGCATCTTCGAAAATCTAGTACATTTACAAATGTATGAATAGGTGAAGAGCAATTTACAAACCAGCTTTACTACCACCTTCTCCTAGGTTATTTGAGCTTCTAGATAAGCACTCCTAAGATAGTTCTTGCAATTTGGGAATGATGGAAAGTTATCACAAGAATTTCATGTTATCATCCATCCCATTGATAGTCAAACCTTGCTCGAACTGTAGCCAGACCCATTATAATGCATGATTACTACTTTTTTTAATATTTTTATGTCATCTATCAGATGTTCATACATTTGTCATTGTATTGTTTATTTTAGAACTATTAATCATTATGAATGAAGGCCGTTATTAGAAATTGTATACCATAGAATGTAATATCAATTTAAGTATAATTGAATTCAGAATTCCTCTTACTAGAGGTCTTAACCAGCTCAAAGTGGCTCATAATTTGGACCACCTCCCATTCTCCCCCTCTTCATGACTTCTTTCATGTTTATTTTAGAAATTCCTCTTGGAAGACTTTTTCATAAATACGCGAACCCATGCCTCCTTTTTCCATTACACCTAGAATCATGTCACTGCATGTTCAACTACAACCACCTTGGACAACGCAAGTTCATCAATTCAGGAGACCTTCCATTAACTTTGTTTTGCATGATGCATGGGTAGGGTATCCTTCCTTGTGTTAATTTTAGAACTTCCTTATTATAATTATCCTATAGTTATTTCTACCTCTAATTTTTAGCCCCTAAATTTGTATGTTTTTCTATTAGAAACATGCCTAGGATTGCATATGTTGTTTGCCCTATTCCTCCCCATTTTTTAAAATCAAAACCTTTCCAGCTTCTATCCATTTTTCTTTCGAAAAATAATTATTGCCACATTTTCCCTATCTATTAGCAACAACAAAAATATCCATGTACCCATGGTCTCAGGTTCCCTTGATATTGAGGGCCGTAATCTAAATTCAATAGGAGAATCTCAAAACATCCATTCAACATACTAATTGAATTAGGAAAAAAAAATATCACCCTTGCAAGGAAATGGATAACTAGGCCATTTACTTGACACCAAACCAAATTACAAAGATGCCACATTTAATGTTCAGGATGAACACAACTTTAGGATGATGACTTGGTGATAGAGCTGTATCGTTCCTGAAATAAGTGATGCAACCATGTTCCTCCAACCAGCAAATGAAATAATGAATACAAAAAATCAAATATATTTTAAAGTTTGAAATGTTGTACAAATCCATGAAGCCAAGACTAATATCTTATCCACAAAGCAAGGAGCAGGTATTCCAATTTGTTTCAAGGACTGTAACAAGAGATGAATCATTATTAATACATTCAAACAGAATGCAACGAAGAAGTCACTCATCTTAAAAGGTTTGTTGGAAATTTAAAAGATCGAATATATGATTTTCTTGCTAGAATAAATGTTGAATTTGATGTTGTAGGAGTACAAATTCTCCGAAAGAGGATTTACCATCAATAAAAAAAGTCATTGATATAATCCAAACTAAAGAAGGGAGAATGGGAGTCATAATTACAAACAAACCTATGAAGGGTTCAGCCATAGTGTCTGTTGAAATCAGGAATTTAAGAAGGAAAAACCATATATTATTACAGAATTTCATCCCTATTTATAAATTTATACAACATTTTAAATAAAGAAGTAATTAAATTACAAAAAACAGGCATTATTGCCCTAATATATTCCTTATTAAATCAGTTATCTCACTATGGAAGGGAATCAGCGTAAACACAGGCGAGACGTCCCGCGGATCGCTATTCATGGCCATTGGATCCATATGGGAAGAGGCTAGGATTTAACATTGTCAATGATAGCCGACATAAAAAAACTCCAACTCAAAACCCTCTACTACTGAGGACTACGAATAGACTACCCGAACAAAAAATAGTAAATAGAGATTATATGATGCACATATTATAAAAAGTCTTGGCATACAAAGAAATTATGTTGGAAAATTCATAACAAACCACAAAATAGTAGCACAATAAGGACATGTAAAAGAATAAAAACATGCATATATGAGTAATATGACAAATGTGGAAGAAGGAAACACCAAAAAATCACCAACTCAATTCCACGTACAAGAATAAAAAAGCTAAAAAACTTGCTAGAATCATTGGAAAAATATTTATGGTAGGTACATATACTCTAGTATTCTCATGTATTACCTCCTCTTCTCATGCATTTAAATAATGTCTATGAGATGCTCATTTCTCTCATGGAGAGTTATAGATTACATGCCAACTCCTTACCAAAATTAATTTCAAATGCATCTTGTCCTAGCAATAAGAAAATAACAATTGTCAATAGATCATTGCCAACCACGACCAGTCAAAGAGATATTCTAATAAACAAATCTTCTACAATAAAACCCATTACCCGTGGATCCTCACACTCTGAAACTTCGTGCATGTATCTAAATTATATAACAAACTTTTACACATCTAGAAGCTGGCTAAAGATTCTAAGTGCAATGTTAAGTTTTATCTTTTATAGTGTGCCTTATAGGAAAAGACACAAGGAGGACAATTGAACTTGCTAAAGAAATGAACGGTCTCTACCACCTTGAATTATCCAATGATTAAGAAAATTCATCCTTCAATAGTACATTTTTCTTTCAAAAACCATTAAATCCAATAAAGAAAAGATATGGCTTCAAATCATATATCATGGTCACCAATCATTTACTATTCCTGAAACTATATTTCTTTCATTGTTAATAAATTAATATTATAGCATTTCATTGTGATATTTGTGAGGTACAAAATACAAACATACAAAGTTTTCAATGAGTGCCCAAAGAGCTCTTTTTCATTTTTCTCTCATGCATAGTTGCATATATGGACCATTCTCTACATCTAACATCTATGGGGCTCGATGGTTTGTCTATTATCAATTATTGTACTTACGTATTATAGATTTTTCTACAGAAAGAAAAAAAATTACATGAGTGCCATATTTTCTGTCTTTTACAACATGATCAATAATTAATTCGAAATTGAAATAAAAAGAGTCAGATCCAATAATACCAAATATTATTTTAACCATTCTCTCTCTTCATACTTTAAAGAGAAAAAAATGTAAAAGTCATCTTGTGTGTATAAACCCCAATAAAATAGTGGCCGAAAAAAAGAAAGGCCACCTATTTTCTACTATAAAAGCTCTCATTTCTAAAAGAACGCTCTGAAATAATATTGGGGGAAGCGATTTTAATGACTCATCACCTCATGAAGAAAATGACCAACAAGGGTTCTTGCGTCCAAAGTCCTACAGAAGTCCCAAACAAATTTTTCCTCACATCAACACCTCAAATAACCTTATCCTCAAAATATTTAGTATTGTTGTCTTTGTATAAAAGGATTACTTAAATTGATAAAACTTGATCCACGTGATATTAAACATGTTTTAATTGCCTATTCTCCCACACAAAAATAGTGCAAATGCTACCCCTCACAAACAAGACAGATCAATATATCCATTGATGACACCTTCAATTAAGAGGAGCACTATTTCATTACTAATTATCCTTTGAAAGAAATATCTTTCTCAATTGATGGAGACAATAGTTTTTCTGCTTGATTGTTCTTCACTGCCACTCATCCCAATAAATAACTTTGTTCCATAATCAAAAGCGTATACAAACATCATTCATATCCAAGTTGCGGATGCATTTGAATCATATTCTACTCATTCACTATAGGTTTCTTCAAGAAGAAAGCCACCAATCCCTCAATCTATGCAAGATTAGGAATCAATCCCTATCATTAAACATGTCAAGGAATTATTAAATCTCCAACTAAAAGGAGTCTTAATAACAAAGGCACAAGAACTCCCACAAAACATCCTCTACACTTGATTATAGTATACAAATAATTTATCATAATTATGAAGCCTTCCTTGCTAGCTTGCATTATTTTTATAACACTGCAGCAATTTTTTAGGTATTAAGTAGTGAAATTTAGAATAATGCTATGAAGGAGAAAATGGAAGTTATTAAAAAAAATAAAATGCAGGAATTAGCAAAATTACCTGTTTTTTAAGAAAGAAACCAACGTCATACTCAAATATATGAGATTGATTACCTTGAAACATTTGCTTTGACTGCTAAAATAAACATTATTCAAGTTCTTCAATCATTACAAATTAATATGAACTAAAAATATAACGATTCAATTATAAAAATGTCTTCTCACATGGTGACCAAGAAGAGGAAGAGTGTATGGAGGTCCACCAAGATTTGGTTCAAATATAAAATAAATGATACGTAAATTAAAAGACATTATATGAATTGAAACAATCCCCAAGGACCTAGTAGGCTAGTGCAGATGGTTCTCCAAAGTAATGCTAATCATGAGATACAAACAAAGTTAACAAAACTATATATTATTTGTAAAACACATGGATTCAAAGGAAGTCTTGGCTTTTTTAATTTATGTTGACGGCATTATAATTATAAGTAGTTACTAGAAACTAATGGAGAACTTAAAAAGAAGATTACTAGAAAAAATTTATAGTCAAAGAATTAGACAAGCTAAAATATTTTCTTGGAATCAATATGAAATCTTATATAACATACTTGTTCAAAGATATATGCAAGTCTATCAAGAGCCATAAGTGCCATATGGAATACAATCAAACTTGAATATACTCCATAAGATGCAGTAATTGAAGAAACCTCATATAAAAAAACTTGTGGGTAGACATATATACGTATCAAATACTAGACTAAATATTACATACGTTGTGAGTGTTATGAGCCAATTCATGTACAACCCAAATGAATCAATTCTTACAACAATATATATAATTTTCATAATATTTGAATGAATCCCCAAATAAAGAAATTATATTAAAAAAAGAGTGGTTCTACTTGAAGCATACACAAATGAAAACTATGTAGATTCCTTGAAAGTAACTATGTAGATTCCATGGTAGACAAAACATCAATCTTAGGATACTATACATTCTCATAAAGCAATGCTGTGAGTTGAGAAGTAAAAAAAAAATGCACCAAAAAGATCTAGAACAGAAGCCAAATTTGGACTATGGCACTAGGAATCTATGAATTCCTATGGCTAAGACTCATCTTGGAAGACATAAAGATTGAATGAAAATATCTTATAAGGCTCTATAATGATAACAAGTTAGACATCAACACTGCACAAAATCATGTGCAATATGACCATACAAAAAAATATTTAAAGTTGAGAGACGTTTTATAAAGGAAAAACTTGGTGGTGGTCTAATATGTACCCCCATTCATAACCATACGTGATCAAGTTGTTGACATACTTGCCACAAAATTATCAGGGAAAACCTTTCATAAATGATCGAGCAAGCTTAAAATGGATAACATCCATTTATTTGCTTTTTTTTGTTGGGAGAGGGAGAGTGCAGTGCAAAAATTCACAGACCTGCACCCTTCTTTTGCCTGAGATTATGCCTCCGCCAATCATCACAAGACCATGCTAACTACCTCCCTTCACCCCGCTTCTTTTCACTGCATTTGATCACGCCACTATAAGCTCAAATGCCTCCTCATGGGACCATGCCAACTCACCATTGTTGGTTGTACGTGATGCATGGATGTGTTGTCCTTGCCTTAATTTCAACATTATAGTTTTCCTATTATAATTATTTTGTGGCGATTGTTATCCCTGATTTTCAACCCATAAATCTATATGTTTTATTATTAGAAACTTTCCAAGGGTTGCATAAATTATTGTTATCAACATTCTACAAATGCAAACCTACAACCAAACCTCCCTTCATAGTTCATAGTAATCCTCCATCAAATTAGAAACAGAACATCATTGATCTCCTTCTGTGAGGCAACCTAAACATTGCATGTATGCCATCTCTATAACATTAAATATACTCTGATCAACCCAATTTTGCACTTGAAAGTAAGGGGAAAAAAAAACAAATTAACACACCTTAATAACTTGATTCCAATAAATTATTGATACATTACAAAAGCCAACGCCCTCATTTTCCAGCATCAATAGCATAAATCAACTTGCTTGAAGACTGTAATCATATTTGCAACTAAGCATAAAATTGCCTCCAAGAACCATCGCTTGGAAGTGGATACTGGATGGGGCAACTGTTCATATACTATCATATTTATCCAGAATCATCGAAGAATTCCAATACAATGAGAGTAATAATCAGCATTTCATATAAAAGTTTCCAAGATACAAGATATAAATTTTACACAAGGTAACACTACTCTAATTTCCAAGAATTATCAATCTAGTGCAAAATATAATGAGAGTAATAATCAACGAAACCCAGACCGAAGTAAATATCAAATACCCACATTTCACATTCAAACCAACACCTGGACAGACGAAATTTTTCATCAAAAGAAAAGTCAAAATTACTAAAAAAAAAACCTATAAAGACGTGCATCATCCATCGCAAGGAAGAAAAATCTACATCAAGCCGGGATCCGTCAACCCAAGCAAGAAAGAAAACGCCGAAGCAACGCCCATGCAATACTGCCCCCCTTTCAACAAGACCCAAAATCACAAATAAACAAAACCCTCACGCACACCCAGAAGCCCGAAATAGATAATACTAGTCAAGCGCCCGTACCTCTTCCGGCAAAGAACGCTCGATCCAAATAGGGCACTGCGACCTAAGAGAATCCGCAAGTCCCGCGAGGTCCGATCGAGCGCAGAGCGGCCGAGCCGCGACGGATCCGTAAGCCGGCAGCGAAGATAAGCACGCCAAGAAGGGGATGAAAAGGAACAGCCGAGGTACCGACATGGACGATGAGAGCTCGCAGAGAAGACGAACAGGGAAGTGAACAGGAAAGCAAACGCAAAAAATCTTAAACTGTCTTGCCTGTGCTCTCCTTCCCCTCTATTTCCTCAGTTTGACACTTTTTTCTACTCTCTCTCTCTAGGAAAAAAAATTAAAAATCTTTTCCAATTCTGATTCTCTCTGTGAAGAGAGAGACAGCTGAAAATTGAAATGACCGAAAGCTTCGTTGCCCTTTTTTTAATGCACATGCGGCATCTTTTCGAGCCTGCCGTTTGCCATTTCATGCCTATTAATGCTATAGCATTTTAAAATATTCCCTAAATGATCTAAGCACAAATAGATGAGCTTATATAAAATCTAAAAAATAAAAATAAAGATGCACACACATAGAACTTAAAATTATTTGAATTTTATTATTTATAAAAAAACACTCTATTATCACCATTTAGGGTTGTTATTTGGAGAGATTATTACGTGCAGAGTCCATACCCGATTTGGTTGTATGACTGGGAACAATAAAAGTACAGTTATTGTTCGTCACTGTGCTTTTACTGTATACAATCATGAAACTGAACGATTCTTTGGATCCGGACTCCACACGTAATAATCTCTATGTTACTTGACATTCAGCTTGTCTTGCTAGTTAGCCCTTCCTTATCTACACATCCCATGAACCCCATTAATGTCTTCCCCTGCGAACTCCACATTGATAGGCCAATCTATGTCTTCTCGAAACTTTTCTTTGAGTCATTGATGCTTTTCTATGCGGTTTCTATAATGCTTCAAGAATTTCGATAAGAGTAAATGGGGAAAATGGCTACGAGCAATATAATGGGCAAGAGAACTGATAATGAAGTGTAACAAATTAGGGGCATTGTGATGTGTAATGGGGTTCTAGCAAGGATGTATTTTTTTTTATTTTTTTTTAATATTTTAAAATATATAAATACAATATTTTTTAGTGTTACTTATGTAAATTCTTCAAAAGATTATATCGCATATTTTGATGCAAAGTATGTTATTATGAATATTTTAATTATTGCATTTTTCTATAACATTACTGAAATATTTTTTTTTCATATGCAATATTAATTTAAATATAAATTAAATAAATTTTAAGTCCTTACTAATATATTTTATTTTAGGTTAACTTAGGCAAAACTTCTCAACCAACTAAATTGTAGGATGGTGAAGAAATAAAAGGCTGGAGTTGATTGTTTTGCTTTTTTTTTTTTTTTTCACATAAATAATGAGATAATAGGGTTCATTTGAGGGTATGTAATTTTTATAAATATCATTATAAAATTATTATAAAAAACTAATTTGTTTAAAAATTATTATGGATAACTTAAATATTTGATTGTCAGATATAGCTTTCAGCTAAAAAAAAAAAACTAAAAAACAGAGTAAAAAATGAAAGTGCATATGTAATATTAAAAATAAAGTAATGAAAATGCTACTACAAATAGACCTTTAAATTTAATATATAGTAAAAGTAGTGGTATTAATAAATGACCTGACTCAGTCGAATTAACTTGGATCTTTTGTTGACCTGTTTAATAAATGTGTCAGATTTGGGTTCGAATTTTCAATCTGTTTAGTAATATGTTGTGTTTATGTTGACCCATCAATTCAATATTGATTTAATTTTTTTGCCTTATTTTTTTATTTGTTTATATGATCTCTTTTAATTTTTTTATCAATTTATTTAACAAATTATAAACTTTTTTTAATCAAGTCGGGTCATTGGGGTCGAGCTAAGGTCATTCGGATTGCTAGTGGGACGGATTAAGGTCCAGCCATTTATTAAATGGTTCACATTCAAGTTAATCGGATTTTGGTCGGATCAAATCAGATCAGTTCCAAACCCGATTGTTAACTTATTTTAACACCCCTAATGAAAAGTGGAGCTCATTATCTCCTCTTTAGGCTTCATTTTGGAAGGCTTTTTAATTGCTTCTCAAAACAACTTTTTAGCCTAAAAATTAAATTTTTTATACTAAAAACTGTTCTAAAAAGTAATAAAAAAGCTGTCCCAAATTAAATCTTAGTTGTTTCTGGAGCACACTCATCAATTAAATTGAACATGAACATCTTAACATATGCAACACCTCAATCAATATGCCTTATCACAATCATCATAAATGCCATTGTTGATTTGAAAGTTCAATTAGGCTGTCGGGAAAATTACGCTGAACGAATCAAGAACACCAATTTAGGATAAAATCAGCCCAATGCTTAGCCAGAATGTACCACTAATAAGCAATAAGGTAATTGGAATGCACTATGGCATGATTGAAAATAAAAATCTTGACCCAATTAGAACTAATTGGAATGTAAACTAATATTGGGAATCAAGAGAAGACAAATTCTTTGATTCACTATGAATTCTCCTTGAGGTATATACTTATAATTCTTTGATATATAACTTTGTCAGTAAATCACCGCCGTTAGACCACCATCGTCAGAACTTTGACGCCGGACTATTATTGTCAGGCTGCAGTCACTTAGCAACAAACATCCAAAAAACTTTCAACTGTATATGCTTATTGCTCATGCTCCAAACTATTGTAATGTTGTAGTCTCCAAGTTAAATGACGAACAACTATTGTAACCGATACTCATATAGAGGAATTATTTTCAGCTGAATTAGGCCTCATTATTATTATTTTTACTTTTTCAGATTTTTTATGCTAAATTTTTGGTGAAACTTGCACTCTTTTCATTTATTTCTTTTGTATTTGATCTTCGTATAAAACTAAGAAGCAAAAATTCTTAAAAGGTGATTAGGATAAGGCACAAGTGTAGGACCCACAATTCTTTTCTCTCCACTTAAATAGTCGTGCCAAAGTTTATCCAAAGGCTTTAATGCTCAATCAGATTAGAATTATGGTTAGAATATTGTGATAGAATATTTAAATTATTATATATATATATATTAGATATATAAGTAGTATAATTTAATGTGCTATGGATGTAAATCTCGTATGTTTCATTAGAACTTTTGAATGTTGCAATATTTAAATGAACAAAAATTATATTAGGAAATTGTGATATAAATTATATTAGTAAAGACTAAAAAATTATTAAATAAATTTTAAATTAATATTATAGATAATATATATATATTTCATTCATTTTGAAATAACTTATTAAAAATTGAAAATTCATTCTGATATAATTTATTCAAGAATATCCTAACAACATTTTTACTCTAAATATTCAGCAAAACTAGGGGGCGAGTCTTCGCCGCCTCCACTTCGCAGCTATTCCGCGAAGAAAGCGTCCAATTTCCCAACGCTTAAATTCTCTCCTCCTTCCGGCACAAAACCATATCTTGCTTCCATAATCGCACAATCAGAAGCATATCAGCGACGAATGGACACTGCGGAGAAGAAGGAGATCGAGGCTAAGGCACCTTCAGTCCCATCGACGACGCCGCCGCCCCCACAACCTGCTGCTTCTCCGGCCCCTCCCGCGTCTGGCGGAGAAGTGGACGCCGACGGAGAGGCGGAAGAGCGTGAGCGGCAGGCTCGCGAACTCAAATCTGGTCTCCATCCCTTAAAGGTCCATCCCGCCCTTCTTATCCGTGGCTATTTATAATTTTATATCTTATTGTTTTTACCATTCGTTATTGGCATAAACTTTTCCACTTCTGTTCTTCATTTATGTTGCTTCCATTCTTAACCGAAAGGCGGTTAGGTTTAATTGGAATCGGTGAAACCTTGTGTGGCTGAAGACGATAGCTTTCGTTATTTTCTGATTTTCGGCTTGATGGGATCATTTGTTTGCTTAAAATTAGAAAAAAAAAGTTTTGAAAATTAATCTCTGCCAGAACATTTGAGATAGTAAAGAGATAGAGAGTTTAAAATCATAGTTTTGTTCGAAGATATAGTACATTAATAGATAAAAGATTAGTTAAAAAGGCATCAAAATTTTTATGATGAAAGCTTAGATAGGGGAAAACCATGAGGGTTGGCCCAGCTGAAATAATATCACTAGTGTTTGTCATTAGTCACAATAATATCCTTACCTATGATTGGAAAAAGGTTTTGATACAATATAACATATATAGGCTATACAATAATAAGAGTTAGTAATTTAGTATCAATAGCATGCAACAATCTTTTGAGGTAGGTGGTGGCATGCGTCGATGTTATTGGTGATAACAGACGACGAGTCAGCAGGCATTGAGGTACTCAAAGATTGTAGTTGGACGATGATAGTTGGAGGATCATAGGCCAGAGAATCATGATCGGGCGATGATGTTTAGTTGATCGTAGTCAGGTGACGGTGGTTTGATGAATGTGTAGTCGGGCGACAATGATAGTTAGAAGAATTGCTGTCCGATGAAGGTGGTTTGAAGGACCGTAATTAGACGAAAATGATCATAAGATAATTGTTGATCAACGGTGGTTGGAGGATTATAGTTGGACAACCGATGTCAGAGGACTATTGACAGGTGATGGTGTTCTTAGGACCATAGCCAGACAACGACGGTCAAAGAACCATAGTTTGGTGATTAGGGTGTGATGATGATAGTCAGGTGGTGCGATGACAATATTGATTGAGTGTTTTTTTTATGGTAGTGGGCGGGTGGTGTTTCGATAGCCACAGTCAGGGGGATGGCCCGAGAATGGTGAATGATGATGGTTAGATGGTATTTTAATGGCGATAGTTGACCATCGGTTTAATGACCATAGTCAGACGGTGGTCTGCTGATGACAGTTGGATGATGGTCTAATGTTGGTGGTTCGACGATGATGGTTAGATGGTGGCAGAACGGTGGAGCTCGAGTGGAGCTTCATGATTCGTAGAGCCTTTGAGCTCTCTTGAATCTTAAGCCTATGTCCAAGCTCCAAGAACCCTCGCCTCTTCATGTAGAAAGTGGAGGCTATTTATAGATTTTTGTGAGTGGGCATGCCCCGTAAATATTGCTAAAATTCGGAACATTTGATTGGATGTCTCATATTGATCCCTCGATCATAGGTCATTATTTCAACATTTTAGCATCTCAATGATGTCATAATTAAACGATATTGAGTTTGTTGTATTTATCTTGTTGAGATACTCAATTAAACTATAAGCATGTAAGATTTAGGGGTTGTTTGATCATCTAATTAATTTTATGAAGTTTTCAATTATGCTTCGAGTGCTCGATTTGAGCTCATTTGGACTTTGGATTGAACCACTTTTGATGTATTTGATTTTGTCTAATCGAGATGTTTAGTTCGATAAGAAGTGTGTTGATATTGGAGTTTGGATGGTTTTGAATTTAATCGCTAAAGTTTATGTTCTTCTTTGACGTTAGGTGGCCAATATTAAGTTTATTATTTGATGTGATGACAATTGTTTAATTTGAACTTATGTTCTTCTTTGACGACACTATTAGCTAAATGGTTTATTTTTTATTTAACATTTTCTTAGAAGATTTGGATTTTATTTTATTAGGGTTATTTTTTGCTTTGTTTTTTTTATTAGAACTTATTTTCTTCTAGCTGGATTGTTCCTTTATCTCCTTGTAAACCTAGTACTCTCTCACTATAAATAATGACCCATAGGTTATGCTAAATCATTGATTGGTTGTATAAAGCATTGGTTGCTATTATTTTTCGTATTGCTCTCTCACCTTCATGCCTATCTTTTTCATATCAAATTGTTCTGTACTAAAGAGTAACATTCATTGCATGATTCTCACTTAGAAAACCCAATAAAGGCTAACGTCCCCTTGTTATCCTATTTACTATTTAATTGTGATTGGGAGTGTTCCGTCAATTATTGAGTGTTTTTTGTGTTTAGAAGTAAGGGCCTCCTACATCTTTTGCTTACCACTATGAAACTAATACAAATCAATTTTGCACATATCCTGAAATATTTTATGAATAAATCATTGGTTTTATAATCATATATTAGCAAAATTGTTTGTTTAATTTGCATTTTCATTATGATTTTTTAGCTTCCTGATTAGTTGCATTGTTATCAATTTGTTTCAAAGATTTTTGTATAATATATACCTTTTGGTCACCATGACATTTACTTCACTTAGGGTCAATATACGAATTTAGTATTTTTGTATCGAGTAATGAGTCAAAACATTAACACAATGTATTAAATGATTCATGTAATGAGTGTTGGATTTGGTTTATGTTAAGAAAGGTAGAGGTAGACCTAAAGAGACTTTGTTAGAAATATTAGAAATGGCTTTTCTTATTAGATTTAAATGAGAATGTGACTCTTAACAGGACACAATGGAGAAAAAAGATTCATATTGTTGACCCACATAGTGGGATAAAGGCTTGATGTTATTTGTTTGTTGTTGTTGTTATAAGCCAAAGTGGTCGACAATCTTAAACATTATAGGTTAGCTTATGATATGCGCATAGAAACCCTTGGCAATAATTAGTCATATTATTGGTTTATTTGATTAGATATCTTGCCAAGTCTAATCATCATGAAACTCACTTGAAATTCAAATGGACTTGCGATATCCTTTCACATCTATTTTATAATTCTCATACTTTGGGTCAAGAACAAGTTGCTCAATAGACTCAATCTATTACTAGAGCAGGCCCCATAATACTTATGGAACCAACTATAGCTCCACATGTGATTGAGGTGCACTTCTTGGACAAAATAACATTATTAAGAATGACTAAGGACTTAGAGTTTACCAAGGATGTAATCTTGGCAAAATTCTATGAACACTTACAATCATCTCTATAATAGTAACAAGAATAAAGGCTACCCAAGGAACCCCAAACACATGTTGTTACTCTTGACGAAGAGAAATACCTAAAATAAGACATTCTTGAACACTACCTCTTAATTACAAACATAAAAATATGGTTGAGGTTAAAGCTCATAATTGGAATGTAAAGCGAAATCCAAATGCTTCTTTAGCTTGGTTCTCTGAGATGGAGTTTTTCACCTGGATCTCATGCATAATTGCTAATGTTTTTGATTCATGATAATTAAACTAGTAGAATCTGCCATAAGATTTGGTAAGTAGGAGTGTAAATTTGGGTTAATGAGTCGCTAGTTTTGAATATATACTCAAACTATATCAATTCAAACTTAACTCGCTGAACGAAGATGATGTTATAAATCGTGTCAGGTTAGTTTCAAACATAGTCAAAATGAATAAGATTACTTATCTTTGACACGGACGCTCCAAAAAAATAGAGATATTTTTAATAAAAAATAAAAAAAGACAAATCAAAATAGGTTGTCATTATTTGGGATTGACCCGAATCCCCTACACAACCCCAACCTAACCTAATTTTCTGGTTTATTTAAGCAAACCCAAACTCTTCTAGAATCTTATTCTGGTTGACTCAAATTTGAAATTTTCTTATTGGGTTTGAGTTGTTTTTTTTTGTTTCATGTCCAGATTGATAATCCTATTAGTGAGGAACTGAAATTAAACTAGATTGCTAAGTTGAACCCCCTAATTCCAACTAAGGTGAAATGAAGCATCGACTTCAACAAAAAATATATTCTTATATATTATAGGAGGAAGCTGGTTGAGCAATTTATGAATCTTAAATAGGGTGCTTAGACCATCACTAAATACTTGAAGTTTAAGGTGCTCGTTGTTCATTGTCTCCCTAAAGAACCTTTGATAGTTATATCTAAATTTATTAGTGGATTGAAACTTGAGTTACTTAGAAAAGTCAATTTGTATGCTTTAGAACCCTTTAATGATGCACATTGGTAGGCAATATGAATTTAGGGACATCAATGTTATCCCATTACTAAGATTGCTGGCAATCTCATCAACACAATGAAAGTTAATTTCTCAAAACCTAATAACAATCGTACTCCTCATTTCTAATCTTACACTTCTCATGCCTACAAACTTAGGCATGGACAAAGCTATTACAAGTTATGAGATAGGGAATCCTTCAACTTACAACACAATAATGAAATTGCTTCAAATGTTTCCAAAAGGGGTCATATGCCATATCAATGCAATCATAAGGTGTTCTTGATGTATTAAGATCATGGTATGCCCTCTTTAGATGATGAATACATTAAGCATAGAAGTTGATACCAATAATCAGAATTCATCTTGGAGATAAGTTAAAAATGACTTTCAAGCCACTGATGATCTATATATATGATGGTTAGTGATGCCTTAACCAACATGTGTAGTTCATTATGAGGACTATGAATTAAGTTCTATGAACATTAACTGATAAGTTTTTTATTATATCCTCATTAAAATAGTACATCATAACTTTCTACATCTTATTTAGATGCACTTTGATAAGCAATATTATTTATTAACTTAAACTAATATGCTTTTCTCCAATCATAAGCTATATTTCTTATATGTGGTTTCCTCTAAAGGATCGGAGGTTGATCCACAACATTTATGGTATTTAATGAGTGGCACTAGCTTCAATTCATTTATGATGTCTGAAGTTTTTTTTTGGTTTGATCACTTTCTAGCATTGTTTTATCGAAGGTGTCAGCTCCATTATTATCACTTTGATAAGCATCCTAAAACATGAGAAATTCAATTGTGGTGTTATCACACCTAAAGCTGTTGACTTTATCAAAATTATAATGGGGACTCCCTCGTGTTTAAGCTTCCTGATTTTATAAAATATGTTTGAAATATTATATGATACTTCAGAAATAGGAATTGGTGATTTTTTAGGTTAGGAAAATGATCTCGTTGCATCATTCAATGAGTGGTCAATTATGCTAAGCAAAAGTATACTTATGGCAAGGAATTTTATGTTGTTGCCATGCTCGACGGCATTGACATCATTATCTTCTTCACTAAAAGTTTGTCTTGTATTCTTACCACCAAACTTTTTGATAGGGTAATCCTAGAAAAAGTTGAGTGCCTGTCATGCAAAATGGGTTGCATATGTATAGAAATGTTTTTTTTCATATTGTGGAAGCTGTTAAGCAAACTCCGGGCTTATATATTTCTCCACCTATTCCTAATGTGCCATGTCACAACAACGTATATTTTATTTTAGGATTACCTTGCATGTCAATGTTGTCACTGAAAGATCATCCTTTTAAAATGGCGCATAAGTGACAAACTAGAAAGTCTATAACTCTCATATCGTTATCCGTGCATGCATATTTTGATTATGCTGTGTCATTTGCTAAGCACTTGCATAATTTGCATTTTGATATTAAAGCACAAATTAGTTTGTAAAAAAGTATAAATATATTGAGAATGCTCATTGAATATCATAAGAATATATTGAATGTGATTGTGTTAGCTTATAATTGATCTGAATATTTCCTGCATAATTATTTAAGAAACTCTAACTCGACTCTCACACCGCTACAAAATATTTAGAAAATTTGGACCAAATGCATATTTTTTTTATTTGCTAGCCAACATGAATATTAGGTTGACTTTCTATATCGATGATCTAATAACATAAGGAGGTACTTTTGAACCTTCAAGATCTCCTGCATCATCTCTTTATCCTGCCAGCACTACTGCTTCTAGTTTTGCCTTTAGGTCACTAGCCAGCCCAAATTGTTGAGCATGTTATGTGATATGAGGTTATACTGGATTCTTTAGGTGGACAACATTATTTTATCTAATGGAGAGAGTATCCACCATTAGATGACTAGTGGGTTACTTGTGATGTGCTTCAATGCATCTCCCTCGACCTTCTAGATGAATACCTTTAGCTTAACTTTCCAATGGAGAATTCTTCACACCCTAAGGGAGTTGATGGTGATTGCTCGATCCACTTTTGTTCAATGTTAACAACATGATTAGTACAATAGTTCTTATTTAGCACATTTGAATTTTGGGAAAATTTGGATTATGTTTTATTAAGGTTATTTCTTGCTTTGTTATTTTTTATTAGGACTTATTTTCTTGCAATTGAGTGGTTGTTTTATTTGCTTGTCCTCCCTTCATAAATTGCGACATATACGGTTAGGTTAAATAATTAATTGGCCTGTTGAAGTTATTGACTGCTATTGTTTCTTGTATCTCTCTCTCCCCATATGTTTTCTTGTATCTATTTGTTCTTTGTTAGTATGGTTCCTTTTTGGTTTATATAACTTCAATTGATTTTTTTCTCCTTTTGGAATACTATTGTTTCCTTGAGGTATTAAAACCATTTTGAATTTCATGAAAATATTCCATATTTTATGTCATAAACCTTATTCCTTCTTCTTAAAGTTTTTAATTTATCTAAATCTCTTATGCCTAACACATCTTATATATTTCCTTCTCTTTTTTTTTTAGCATAAATTTGTGTTTTGGTATACTCGTCGAACACCGGGGGTACGATCTCAGACTTCATATGAGGAAAATATAAAGAAGATTATTGAATTCAGCACGGTATGCTTGTACGAGAGCACTGTTGACAGTGCCATTAGTTAATCATCATTCTGTTATTACAAGGACATAAGTGACTAATAGAAGTTTATGGGGACATGCCTTGGGTCATTTCTTGATGTAGGTTGAAGGCTTCTGGGTCTGTTATTGCCATTTGGCTCGCCCTTCAACTCTACCTAGTCCAACAGATCTGCACCTGTTCAAAGAGGGAATTAGACCCCTATGGGAGGTATGTGGAAGACGGTGCTACAAATGTGCTTTTAGTGGTAGCAATGTATCCACTGCTTGCCTTAATTCTCTTTTCCTGTCAGGATTCTGCAAACTGCAATGGTGGAAAGTGGATAATACGTTTCAAAAAGGTTGTTTCAGGACGATTTTGGGAAGACTTGGTAAGTAAAATGCAATTTTTGTGGTATATTACTTTGTTTCGAGTTCTGTGGCACTTCTAGCTGATTTTGTTGCCATAGTTACTGAGTATTTTGCATTTAATTCCACTAAGAATTGAAGATAATTTCATAGATAATGCAAAATGATGTTTAATATGCAATTCATTTTTATTTGATCAATCAATATTGCTTGACATTTAGTGGCTTCTCAGATGATGATAATATCGAATTTAATCATTGAATGCTCGTGATCAAGTTCTCTAAAAAAACCCTTTAAGTTTCATGAATTGAGGATAAAAAAAAAGTTGCAAATTTTTTTTTATAAATTTTGCATGGGACAGAAGCTATGACATTTAATTTCGTCTTTCGAGGCTCCGGAAAAATCTATATAGCTGGCATCATCACAAATTTATGGTGCTGCTCACGAGCTACGGTCCGGGAATTAAGAGCAACGGAAGGATAGCTATTGATTGCTTTAGGGAATCAGAAGGCCCTGAAGTAGGGGTGTGCTAGGCAAATCAACGAGTAATAGGAAGAATAGAATTGGAAGCGGGAGACACACTTAACAATGGAGTAGCGTGAATAGAGGCCGTAGCAGTGAACAAGTGAAGCCAACAATTGGAGCAGCGAAAAATAGAAGTTGTCAACACAGAAATCGATAGCGAGAGGCAGCATGTAGCAGGATAAGGAATTATCAAAATTGAACAAACTATTGTAAAAATAGAGATACTGGTCAGAAACATAATTTTTTTTTTTGCTTATAAGGCTTATTAAACTTAACAATTGTTGAATTGAATATGATATCTAAACTTGTTGAATTTGAAATTCCATTAGCTGACTTAAAACCTTACAAATAATAAAATCAATACCTATCAAATAATAATAGGTCTATCAATTGATATGCCTTGTCAATATGTTGTGTTCGTGCATTGCTTAAATATGCCTATCAATGTCCATCAATATATGCTATGCCATGTTGTATCAGTATCGGTGATGTTCTATCAATTTTCCTTCAATTCTAACTATCAATCTATTTATGTGCTATCATGTAAATGAAATCATAAATTCGATTGTGAATAACATGTCAAGACATCCAGCTAGTTACATGATGTTTTCTTGTGTGTTATCTTGGGTTAATGTCAGGTGTCAAGTGTTGATGTCAGGTGATTATCTTGTATATGTGTTGTCACTCCTGCTTGTTTTCATATCTTGCCCCCTTATAACTCCTTATCTTGTATCTTGAATATTTAATTTTGCATTGGGATTACACCATAATTCATAATTTAAAGAAAAGTTCGTCAGCCCACCCTTCTATACATGATATCTTGCTTTAGCCAACTTGAATTATTTTACAATTAACCAGCCTTTCTTGCTTGTATATGAATGTCGCATGCATCATGTATCAATAATATCTTTTTCACCTATGAATATAATGATATATGAAAATACAGAAAAATATACAAAATATATAATATCTTCATAAATTCATAATTATCATTTTACATTGTGAAATTCGGAAATATATCAGTCAAAACACTCATATTAACGATATTTATCACATAACAAAAGCTATGTGGTAAAAGTTTGCTAACAAAAAAGATATTGCAACTTTCGTAAGTTTTGACCAAATTAAAATGCATAAAACCCAAAATACACAAAATCATTGAAATTAGATGTAAAATAATGATAGCTTACAATGATACAAGTAAATTTCACAACTGGACAGACCAACAAAATCGGGTCTACAACCCCAAACTTAGAATTTCTTTTCTTCTCCCTCTCTTTTCTTCTCATATTTTTTCTAGCTTTCTATTAAATGAAATGAATTGGAAAAAGGCTTTAATGGATTTGTGAGTGGATTAGGATATTTTGAAATAAAATAATATAAATGTTACAAAGATCATTATGCAATTTGTTTAAATTTTAATGTAAAATTCATATAAATCATTTTATATCTTCAAATCTGGGGCTCAAAACATTATAGAAAAAATATTCATAAAATAACATGTTTAAAAAATTCTTGTGAAATCAATTTGCAAAATGGACAACTAACGGTCCAAAAAATCTCACTTGTATTGACATGTATTAATTTTCCTCAGTATCCCTAAAATTAGGAAAAAATTAATCTAAATAAAACACAATAATATCATAACTAAGACGATTTTTAAATTGAACTTGTAATTATTCATAAAATATTATTTGATTGAGCCAAAATATGGGATGTTACACTTTTGCTCTTCCTTCTTTTAATTTACTTGCTTCCTTGATGGTTGTTAGGCTTATCTTCTAGGTTTGGGTGGAGAGAGAGTTGTAGGGTTTGAAATTAGCTAGGGTAGGAGAAGGCATTGTGGCGTACTAGTAGAGAGGGGGAGTAAAGCTCTTGAGGGAAACTTGAATTTAATTTTTTGTTGATTGAAAAAGACTTAATACATGGGGCTATTTATAGCCATCTAATGATAACCTAAGGGATCAAGCTAAAAAGCTAAATTATAAGATATATAATATGAACTAATCATTTAGAATCATTGATAAAAGCTGAATGAAACTTGAATTGAATTTCTTGAAGATCGATAAAGACTTAATACGGGTGTATTTGTAGCTATCTAATGATAACCTAAGAGGTCAACATAAAAGCTAAATGATGAGCTAATAGTATATGGTATGGACTAATAATCTATATTAATACTAGATAAGTTTGTAGATAACACATTCCCTTAGCTTGATAACTTATACAATTTACTTGTGCTCTCTCCTCTTGATTGATTTTTCACTCGTGCTCTGTCCTCTTGATGTTGTCAACCCCATTTTCTCTCGGCCTTACGAATTCTTATCTATTTATCTTTAATTTTTGATTGACCCCTTTCTTCTAGGCGAGAAAGTTTTGACTTTGTAATCATCCTCATATCTATTGAAGATTCCCCAAGCCTTCCGGAAGGATTTTTGGACCTTAGTAAACGTTCTTATAATGTTTTGACAGTTCTTTTGCAAGGTTCCTTTGGTTTTTTGGAAAGTTTCATAAACTTGTTTAGGAGTGTTCTAGTAGCTTGCCCAAGACTTTTCGATTGCATTTTGAATGACTTAATTTTATTCATGAATCTCTTGGATCATAGATGTCAAAATCAATGTTTGAAATCCCATACCCTCCTACCTAAGCGTGAAAAAAAAAGCTCATTTGTTTGAAGATTGCAACCAATTGGAAAAGATGTAGGAATCAAAATCTTCCTTTTGTTCACCAATAAAAGACATACTTCTTGCATCAATCATGCAATCAAATGAGTAGTAGTGCAAATATGAAGCTGTGCAGGTTTCTTGAGGAAAGCAATATGAACGTAGGAAGCGAAAGAGAGCAAAGGCAAAGGTAAAAAGATAGAGGCTTTTCCATTTTTTTCTTCTTTCCAAGAGCAGTAGTCGCACCTCTTACACACATCGTCATTGAAAGTTTGCAATCAGATATATCAAAGCCATTTTTCACGTTTCCGCACAATGGAAAAAAAAAAAAAAACCCCATGCCTGAGATCCCCCTTCTCAAATTCTTTCATCTCTTGCTTGCATCTGATTGAAACAGAATCATATATCAAAAATATTCCTTTAGCCACTAAGTGACTAAATGAAGAGATAGACAATCAAAACAAAAGGAAGATTAAAAAGATTCAGTTGTGCATTTGTAGAGGAAAATGAATATGGTTTTAGGAAGTAATGGAGAAAGAGCAAGGTGGAGAAAAAATAAAGAGGCCATTTGGGACCACTTTTATTTTTTGTTTCTTTTTATTTTTTATTTTCTTTTTATTTTTATTATATTTTGACATGAAAAAAATATGTTTGATATATAAAAAAACACATTAATTTTGTTTATTTGTGTGGTGGAGGTGATGAACAGCAGTACTCAGTGGTGGTTGCTGGTGGTGACATGCTATATAGTGTTGGTTGTGACAACCACCAGTGTTGATTATTTTTAAAAATATTTAAAACACTTAAAATTTATTTTGAGTATTTTTAAAAACAACTTGATTTGTTTTTAAAGATAAAAAATAAAATAATTAAAAGCACACGAAAAAACATGTTTTTTATAAACAAAAATAAAAATAGAAGAGAAAATTGATCCTAAAAAGGCTGGATGACTTTCCCAAAAAAACCCCATATTAACCTGGAAGTGACTTGTCCGTCCCACTTCCTTATGGTCGCAGTCTGTGCGATTCAGATTCCGCTCGTCAGTCGTCCCATCTGTCATCTGCTGATCAGTCCGTCATAGTTCGCAGACCATTCCTTTGTACTCGCTCCGCGCCCGTAAGGCCGCAAGCAAACCAAGGTTGCTCACTCCGTAGTCTGTACTCTGGTACAGAGCCATGGAGCACCAACATGACGCACCTCCCCCCTCCCCTCGCATGCTCACAACTCGCCTACTTGCGCGTTCGCTAGGCTCGTCCACACTAGCCCGTGCAGTAGCCCACTTGCCTTCATGTGTGCGCTCGCCAATCTCACTCGTGTAGTTGCCTGGGTTAACGGTTTGGGTCGGGTCAACCCGAGTTAGGGTCGGGTCCAAGTCTAGATTTTCTATCCGTTTGCCTAATCCGGTCGGATTCGGGTTCGGGTTCAATCAGTTGAAGGCGGGTCAATTTCACTTGAACCTGACCAAAAAACTCATTTTGAAAACCCTATATGACTAGATTGTTTTTTCTCTCGTGCTATATTTTCACTCTATTTTGTTGTTATGTACTCATCCATGGGGAACCTTTTAACAGCTCAAACTTTTAATTATCAAGATATTGTCCGTTTTAGTCTAAAGGTCTCAAGGTTTTGTCCTGTAAGTGTAACTTCCCAAGAGGCTACCTATCCCAGGATTTCTCCGGGATAAGCATGCTTAACTGCAGAGTTTCTTAAATGAAATTTCAACCATTACGTCAAAATGCGCATCGATTGTTTAAGAGTTTAGCTTTTTTTACTTAACGGATTTTATAATCTCCCCCACTTAAGTAACCGACGTCCTTGTTAGTATCCTTATCCCAGAATCATCCACTGGATAGATATGATTCTAGAGGTGACCCTTACATGTTCAAGTGGTGACTCCCGCTACATAGTACTTTATACCATATAGAATTTAAGAAGTGGCTCCCATGGTGTAGCATTTTTTCTTGAATGACTCTTAGTTCCTATCTTCCGGCTGATATATTGCTCTTATACCATTTTTAACAGCCCAAACTCTTAATTATCGAGATATTATTTGCTTTGACGTAAAGGCCTTACAATTTTTTCTTATTGGTGTAACTTCTTAGGAGGTTACCCATCTCAGGATTTTCGGATCAGCGCACTTAATTGCAAAAAAATTTAGTGAAATACTAACCATTACACAAAAGGTGCCTCGATTGTTTAAGAATTCAACTTCTTTTACTTAAGAAATTTTACAAACCTTGAATCTTAAAATAAATGAAGGAATTTATTGAATAGGAAAAAAAAAACCATTTACATTAGGTAATTATGAAGTATGTTAGGGGCCAGGAAAAAGTTTTACCCTTTTAACGCTTTTGATTAGGGGTGTAAAAAATTGACCCAACCCGCTAACTTGACCCGATCGGGTTGGGTTTTCCGACCCGTTGTTAAATGGGTCGGGTTGGGTTCAAATTGACCCGCGAACCCTTTATTTACTCGAAAATAAGTCTTTTAACATATTTTTTTTCACGTGTGGATTTAATCTTATTATTTTTATCAAATATTATAAATTTAATAGTTACTAAGTTATAATTTTTTTGAAACCAAAAAGGGTTAATGGGTCGGGTTCGAGTCATACAGGTTGCTAGCGTGTTGGGTTTGTGTTGGTATTTTTTACCCGTTTATTAAGTGAGTCGGGTTGGAGTTGACTAGATTCGCATTAGGTTACTTTCGGGTCAAACCTGAACCCATCCCATCGATCCATTTTGACACCCTACTTTTGATGTAGTAATGTAAGATTACAGTTAAATTAAAATTTGTTGTGTATTGATATTGACCATGACCATCTTTTCTAGCTAATACTATTCAAGAATGAAGAGAGTTTGTATGCTTGGATTAATAGGAGTGGAAACTTTTCCTGGTTCTATGATGTTTTCATTCTCTTGAAATATATAATTATCATATAATTTTTGTATCCTTGTTGCATCTCCTGGTAGGTTCTTGCATTGATTGGCGATCAGCTAGATTATGGCGAGAACATATGTGGTGCTGTTCTCAGCATTAGATTCAATGAGGATATCCTAAGTGTTTGGAATCGCAATGCATCAGATCACCAGGTCAAGAATCCTTCATACTTCATATTTTTAATAAATATAGAAGTTTTCTTTTACTGCTAACAACTTTCTTTTTAATACTCCAGGCTGTGATGGCCTTAAGGGACTCAATCAAGCGGCACCTAAAGCTTCCGCCAAGCTATGTTATGGAGTACAAACCTCATGACGCATCTCTGCGCGACAACTCCTCTTACAGGAACACTTGGTTGAGAGGCTAGGCAAGTCTGTTTCTAGTTTAATGTTCAACAATGTGGATTTCTGGTTTATTAACTTTAGCATCTGGACTGGTTCGTTAGTTTTTTCCGTGAAAACTTTAGTTAGAATTTGGGAGAGAGAGAGAGAGAGAGAGAGGAACATGCACACAAGTTATTTGCATTTATATTTCTGATCTTTGACCAAGAATCTGGAGTGTTATTTGTGTTTAATTTTTCAGAAAGGTTTGTTCTATCATGTTCCATTGAAAGAGAAGCATAATATTAAGTTAAGTGTTGCAGAGATGAGGATGCTCATGTGAATGAGTGTCTTTACTTTTAAAGATAGGATACAAAATGAGTATATACGTGAAAAGGTTGGAGTAGCTCCAGTGGAAGATAAGATTAGAGAGAGTCGACTTAGATGGTTTGGTCACATAAAACGGCGGCCTTCCGATGACCTGGTTAGAAAAGTATATATATTAGATTTGACTTATACTAAGAAAGGTAGAGATAGACCTAAAAAGACTTGGTTAGAAAATATTAGAAATGATATTTCTTTGTTAGATTTAGATGACAATTTGATTCTTAACAGTACAAAATGGAGAAAAAAAGGTTAATGTAGTCGACCCGTCATAGTAGGATAAATGCTTGTTATTGTTGTTGTTGTTGTTTGTTCTATCATGTTAAAGCCTTGATTGATTCAACTATTATGTATAAAGTTATATAAATTTTATTTATGTATGATTAAGTAGAATATTTTTTATTCAAAATCATACAAAAAATATAAGGGAATATATGATTGTATACAAAACTTTTTATGAATTTAATACATTTAATAATCTCTATAGAAACTGATGGACTTAGCAGTTGCTGACAGTCACTTAGAACAATGAATATTGATGTCCTGAAAGTTTACTACGTCTATCATTTTGACTATAAAACAAATATTTTCTGATGTTAATTATTCTCAAATGATATTGTATAACAAATGCCTTTCTTTGGCAATCAATTACTTATGGGTCCATCTTTGGAGAAATTATTCTGTACGGATGCCGAACGCAGCTCTACATTCAGAGATAAATCAGAATGAGTCACGTCAGCAATACTGAGCACGGTATCGAGCCGCAGTACCGAGCGATATCGAGCAGTACCGAGCCACGGTACAGACGTGCCTCATTCTGATTGGTCTTTGGACGACGTTCGGCGTCTGCACATAATAATTTCACCCATCTTAGACCCACCTTTTGCAGTATGTGGTTGAGAATATGAAAGTTTGTATCACTCAAAATCCAAACAAAGAGAACTTGGCGTCTTGGCCTGTGCATAGTAATAAGATTTATAGTAGCTCCACTATCATGAATATAAATGTAAACTTAGACTTTGTTTGGAATTTTTTTTTTAATATTTTATAAAGTAAATTTTTAATACAAATTGAACTAATTTTATGTTAGAAAGTTACTTTAGAAAAGCAAAAAAAATTAACTCAAACAAAACTTAATCATAAAAAATGGCCTAATATTTTTCCTATTCATCCCTGAACATAAATTATGGAATCTAGATTTTTCTTCCGTAGCTTTTTGGAGTCTCAAGCTAGCAATTTTCTTATGTCCTTCCTCTAGTTATAAAATTTTGGAAATTTTTATTGGTAGTTTTGTTCTATATAGGACAATGATGAGATCTAGATTGGCTTTGTCTGTTCCTGAATGTTTCATGGACCTTTTTGACTTTTTTTGTTTATTTTGGGTTGCTTGGCTATCACTTTTTTTATCTTACAATTGTGGCTTAGATATTTATCCTTAGGAAGGAGAAATTTGATGTCCATGGATCAAAAATGTCTTTTATTTGTAACTTGCTTTTAAGTTTAATATATTGCACTTCAACTCTGATTTTTTTTTAAAAAATCATTATAAAATAACTAAAAAAAAAAAGGAACGGGGTATCTACCCTTTATCATCCTCCTTAGGAGGCGCTTGACAGCGTAATTAATCCCTCGGCGAGCTTACCAGCAACCAGCCCCACAAGTATATGACCGCAGTTATTTTCTCCCCACTTAAGAGTCCCGCCGTGTGAGTGGAGATTTGAAAATGAGTTGGGACGTTTCCAATCATACTCGCCCACCAACCCAATTAAACCCGGCGGGATTACCACTAATGATAACTCCCAATAACAGTTCATTTCTTATCCAACATTCAAATTGACATCACCAGCGCTATACTCATCGACCGGCGCTGGGTCTCGATCTGAATTGATTGCTCATTGAAGTGAATGTCCCATATTTTTCATAGCCAGCTGACATCCTATCATAAGACTTTGAGTACTTATGGAGGTCTGAGAAGAAATTATTAGCAAACATATTATATAGCAGTGGTTAAGGGCCCAACGAACAGCCTTACACTGTCATCTTTTATTTGGTTCAGCAACAATTTCTTTTTCCCATTGGGATCAAATTGATTAGGGCTCTCTACTATACTTCTTATTACTTTTTGTATCACAATTATAATTTTATTTTGCTATTACTTTCTTATTATTTTCTCACTTCTTTTATGAATTTTTTTTTGTGGTAGGAGGCTATTTTTATCAGCTATATTTTTTTTTTAGTATGAGATAGTTGTAAGAAAGCAATTATTTGATTTTTTTTAAAGAATATATTTATAGTATGTACATCAATTTTTATAAAAATTATTTTCTCCACAACAATTTTACAACCAACTGGACAAAGCATTGCAGCTAGGGCTGTAAAAATTGGGACACTGGTCGGGTTCGAATCGAATCTGGAACCGACCCAACACTAGTTGACCTGACCTGAACCCAATTTTTTGCAAACAAGTTAGATATTTCAACTCGAATCCAACCTGCGTGGTTTACCGGGTTGACCAGACTCAACCCGACCCACGACACGACATGGCAGTGGCGGCAGATGCGACGCGAGAGGCTTTACCCGACAAACCGACGGGACGCGGCTCAGGTGATGGTGATGTTGTCAGTGACTCACGCGAAGAGACATGACTCGACGCAACAGACACTCGATGAGGGCAGAGGACGGGCAGCGCAGGCACTCGATGAGGGCATCACGGGTAGAAGATGCGGGCATCTGGTTTAGCTGTGTCATTCTAGGTAAGCCCGAACCCGACCCGATTTTTGAAACGGGTTGGTTTGTTGAGCCCGAACCTGACCCATTTCACAAATAAGTTGATCCTAACATAAAATTTTTTTATCGGGTTCGAGTCGTGTCAAATATTGACACCCTAATTGCAGCCATTCTAAACTAACTTTTAGAATGCAATGAATACCAATGTTGATTTACAATCTAAGAATTGAAGCTCCATTTTTTTCGTAGACTATTATCTCTCTCTCAATATATATATTAAACAACTCTTATTTTCTTGCATAATTTATTAAGTAAGCTTTGCTTTTTAATTTATGAGACAAAAAAAAAAACTAAAAATAGAACAATATTGTACACAATTCACTCATTACTTCACTATCTTAAGCAACACTCAAAGAAAGTTGCTCACCTCTAATAGTGATGTTTAATAACATCAAATGATGAGATAAAATAATTAAACAACACAAATAACAAAAAGCCCTATTCCAACTACATTTATTACATCCATACCCTTGCATTCAAATACAAAACGACAAGAAAATGATATGAAATACAAAGTAAGAGGGCTCAGTTAAAGGCCGAGACTTCCAACATCCCTTCAACAGCTTTGGGCCATCCAATTTGATGAAGAATCACGCGAAGCAACAAATCCAAGCCATCATCAAAGGTTGCCAAGAGCCAGCCCAAAGAGAGGCGAGCCCCAGCCACATCATAGCCCGGCCAAACGAGAATCAAACGGAGAGCTTCAAAAATATACAACAACCTCGGGCAACACAAATATAGGCACCACCTGCAACAAATAAACATCCAGTCCTGCCACAACACAAGCTCAAAGGAAAGGCAACCAGAAGGCAACCAGCACGAAAACCATAGCCATTAATGACCAAGTCTGCCCTTACCACGAGCCTTACAACAAGAAGCAACAGACACAACCGATGAATCACGTAACAAAGAGAAAGAATTTTCAGGATCATCAACCCCACTTGACTCAGAAGATGAATCATACTCAGAATCAGACGAAACATGAAGCCAATCGAGCTGCTTTATGACATCCCTACTCCAATTTCCCCCCACATGATAAACCATTAACTCATTAAGAATATTTTATTTTATAGGGACATTATATACATACCACTATATATATATATAGTTGATAGTCAATTAAATATTTTAAAAAATCCTTTTTAATTTATTTTATAACCAATCAAATAACTTGAAATATTTCAATATATTAGATTTAATTTATGCCGCAATTAAAAAAATATATATTTAAAATTCTTGCAACTAAACAAGCCTTAAAAAATCACATTACACCAAAATTTATTTTTTATTAATACAAAATAGTAAAACTAATTAATATGACGATTTCCTGAGGGTAGTTTTGTCATTTGAAAGAGAATAGTAAGGCCGGCTTTGGTGGGTCCCATTGTCGGATTATACAAAGTAATTAAGACTATTTTAATTATTTCATTAACGATAATTTACTAATTTTATTTTAATATGCTAAATTTTCCTCCCCCGACCTTTAAAATGGCGCCTAATTATAGTTTCATTCTCTGTCGGATTTTTGCTTTCTCTCTCCTCATCGCAGCGATCGATTTCCTCGGCCTCTACTTCTCCTCGCGAAGGACAAGGCTCTAGGGTTTCGGTTCTGGGATCGAGAAGGGAGAGGAAAGATGAGGGAAATCATCAGCATTCATATTGGGCAGGCGGGGATTCAAGTGGGCAACTCCTGCTGGGAGCTGTACTGCCTCGAGCACGGGATCCAGCCGGATGGCATGATGCCAAGGTAAAGCTTGCTTTTTTGGTTCTCTTTTTGTTTAATTTTTGGATTGTAGGGCTTTAGGATTTGGTGAGTTGGTTTTTTTTTTTGTTTTGTTTTTGAGCGGGGATCACGTGTTTTTGACCATGCTCGTGGTGTGGATTTTATCTGATCTGTTTTGCATTAGATTGCCGCGGGTAGAATTATTCTTTATTGTTTTGGTGGGACTGGTAATCGAGCTTTTGAGTTGATGAATTAGCAGTTTTGCTTCTTTTATAGTAATTTGCTGATTTTTTTTTATTTGTTCATTAGCAAGTATGTGCGGAAGATGTTCCTAGGTTATAAAATTTTGGTTTTTTCTCATCCTTTGGGTGAATTGGCGAGATTTAACGATAAAAGTATATGGATTTGGGTTTTCAGCATTGCATGTGCAGGAGTCTGCTGCAGTTGATTTGGTGTATCAATTTGTTTTAATCTTACTGAAGTTTGGTTGTTGTTTACCATGGTAAACCCTTATATTCTACCCTTTCAATTCAATTTTTGGTGGATGAAGACTTTAGCATTTGGGAAGGCAAAATTTTTTTTGTGGAGTCTTTGGCCTTTTGACCTTTTTCACCGCGTGGATTTTGCTTTCTGATATTTTTTGAATTAATTAGGTTGCTGCGGGCCATTTTTTTAATAGCTTGATTGGGAGTTAGAATCAAGAGAAAATAATGAAATTAAAAAGGATAATAAATGCTTTTGTATTAGCAAATGAGAAGAAAACTATGATGCTTGATACAGATAGGGGACATCAGTGAAAGCAAAACTACTAGCGATCAAGGGAGGGCACTGTCCTCACCTTTTTTAGATTCGGATCCTTACTCTTAGAGCCCTAAATTCTAACAAGTAAAATTTTACTATTAACGGAACTACTCTTGTTTGAATAAAATATAGATGTTAATTCTCTCTTGATCCTAACTAAATTTTTTGTTAGGAATGTTCAGCATTCATTGATTACAATTATTTCTGTTTCTCTAGTTCCCTTTGATTGATTAAGGCGACTTGGCACATATTTGTCCCTGTATTCTTGGATCCATCTTTTCACCTTTCTTGCAGAAAGGATTCAGTCCTTTGGCTGTTGTATGCCAAGGTAAAACTCACAAATTACTACTCTTTTAGATTTTTTTTAATCTGGTGTAGGCTTTGGGGTTAGGTGAGGAAGAGTTTTTTTTTTAATCTAAGGATCAAGGATTTTTGACCTTGTTAGCGTCATGGATTTGTCTGATCTGCTTCAAATTAGGTTGTTGCTTTCGAATTTTTTTTTTTAACTGTTTTCTTTAATTTAAGTGAGCTGGTGATCAAGCTTTTGTGTTTAGGAACATTATTTTGGTGTTTTTTATGTAGATTATATCCCTTGTACGGTTTGTTTGTTGCTTTTGGATATAATTATTTGGTATTTTTTTCCTTGGCGCTCTTTGTTGTTTTTTATGTAGTTTTAAACTTTGCAAACACCTTCAATTTCCCTTGAACATAATGATTTTATTTTCACATGTTTTGTATTTATATGAAACCAAAATAGCCCTCAGAATTTAGACTGGATTTTTGTAGATTGGTTGTTTAAGTCTTTTGCATTTGATTTGATGCATCAATCTCTAATTCTGATTACTACTAGTTCATCTCATTGTCATCATAATCATCATCATCATCATATTTAGCCTTATCTCAACTATTTGGAAACTAAAACTGTTGTATATGAACTAATTTTTTAAAAATTTGTTCTGGCAGTGATACGACAGTGGGTGTTGGCCATGATGCCTTCAATACCTTTTTCAGCGAAACCGGTGCTGGTAAGCATGTCCCAAGAGCATTATTCGTAGATCTCGAGCCAACTGTAATCGACGAGGTGAGGACTGGTGCTTACAGGCAACTCTTCCATCCGGAGCAGCTCATCTCCGGGAAGGAAGATGCCGCGAACAACTTCGCCCGAGGACATTACACAGGTATCAAACATTTATCTTATTTCTTGTAGAAAGTGAGATTATTTGTGTTTGATGGTTTTTTTTAATGGAAAATGCAGTTGGAAAGGAGATTGTCGATTTGTGCCTTGATAGGGTGAGAAAATTAGCAGACAATTGCACTGGATTGCAGGGGTTTCTAGTTTTCAATGCTGTTGGTGGTGGAACCGGATCTGGATTGGGTTCTTTGTTGTTGGAGAGGTTGTCTGTGGATTATGGAAAGAAGTCAAAACTTGGCTTTACCATCTATCCTTCCCCACAGGTACCATAAACCAGAACATTCTCCTCTGTTGTCCTCAACCATGTTTGGGCATTAGAAGTGTAAACAAAGTGAGCTTGATTTATCTCTGGTTTGAGCTTGCGCTTCAGCTTAATCTTGTTTAATTAATCGAGTTCAAGTTCGAGCTCAAATTCTACGAGTTTTGCTCATGAGCCTGCTCATTTATTATGAATAAGAGAAGATGATAATGTTTGATAAATAAATGAAAAATTAGAGGATAAATAATTAGAAATCACTTGAGATAAAAAAAGAGATAAAATTTTTTTAAATATTTTTAAAAATTTTTTATTAAAATTCTTGAAATTTAATATATTCTTAAGTGTGTTTTATACTAACATATCAATCATAAGTTTTTTTAAATTTCTTATTGATAGGGCAATTATCCTTTTTTACTTTGCAGGTTTCTACAGCAGTTGTAGAGCCATATAATAGTGTCCTATCCACACACTCCTTACTGGAGCACACCGATGTTGCTGTCCTTCTTGACAATGAAGCCATCTATGACATCTGCAGGCGATCTCTGGATATTGAGAGGCCAACTTATACCAACCTAAACCGTTTGATTTCTCAAATCATATCATCCTTGACAACATCTCTTAGGTTTGATGGAGCTATCAATGTGGATATCACCGAATTCCAAACCAACCTCGTTCCCTATCCAAGAATCCATTTTATGCTTTCCTCCTATGCTCCTGTCATCTCTGCTGAGAAAGCTTACCATGAACAGCTTTCAGTTCCTGAAATCACAAATGCAGTGTTTGAACCATCGAGTATGATGGCAAAGTGTGATCCAAGGCATGGGAAGTACATGGCTTGCTGCCTTATGTACCGTGGAGATGTTGTTCCAAAGGATGTTAATGCTGCTGTTGCCACAATCAAGACAAAGAGGACTGTTCAATTTGTTGATTGGTGAGTAATCGTGCTATTGTTTGAATTGGTTTGTTAAGAGCAAACTCTAGTTCCTTAAAAGAAGATGAAAAAAACTTGTTTGTGCTTGGCCCTTTTATTATCAGCCGAACACAAACAATGAGTTAGGCTTCATTTGGGATAGTTTTCGTGCTGCTTTTTAAAATAACTTTCTAGTTAAAAAAATTTAACAACAAGAACAACAATATCAAGCCTTTGTCTTACTATGTGGGGTCGGCTACATGAATCCTTTTTCGCATTGTGTCTAGTTAAAAGTCAAATTCTCATTTAAATCTAATAAAAAAAAGACCATTTCTAATATTTTCTAACCAAGTCTTTTTAGGTCTACATCTACCTTTCTTAACAGAAGTCGAATCTAATGCCTCAACTTTCCTAACCGGGTCATCGGAAGGCCTCCGATTAATGTGACCAAACCATCTAAGGCAACTCTTTCTAATCTTATCTTCCACTGGAGCTACTCCAACCTTTTGACGGTTGTGCTCATTTCGTATCCTCTCTCTAAGGGTCAAGTTACTCATCCACCTAAGCATCCTCATCTCTGCAACACCTAACTGTTCAAATTCAAATTCAAGAAAATTTTGCACTAAAAAGCTGATTTAGAAAGCAAGAAGAAAGCCGTCCCAAACGAAGCCTCAGTCATAAAAATCCCATTTGTTATATTTTGTCTTGAAATCAGAACTGTTGGGAGTAAAACTGATCAAACTAAGCATTTGCGCAATCTAATTTGCAGGTGTCCAACTGGTTTCAAGTGTGGAATCAACTACCAACCTCCTTCAGTTGTACCTGGAGGTGATCTGGCCAGGGTGCAACGTGCAGTTTGCATGATTAGTAACAACACTGCTGTTGCCGAGGTGTTCTCCCGCATTGACCACAAGTTCGATCTCATGTACGCGAAGCGGGCCTTCGTGCACTGGTACGTTGGAGAAGGAATGGAAGAAGGAGAGTTCTCAGAGGCAAGGGAGGATCTTGCTGCACTTGAGAAAGACTACGAAGAAGTCGGATCTGAGGTTGTTGATGAAGATGGAGAAGGAGAGGACTATTGAGTTGGTTGGAATGTGTGCTTTTCTATTAGGTTTGCTTCTAATAGTATAATTTGCTTTGCTTTACTATCTGTTTCTCATGTTGTCAGCTTGTCTTTTGATACATTTTGAGGCTTTTTTCTTCTTTGAATTCGTCTATTTTGGATTATTTAATGTTTTCTTGTTGCTAAATGTATTCTAGACCATTCGGGTCACTAGTTTGGGCTTCTTCTTGCTGCTTTGTCTACATTTGGAGCTCTAGAACTTGTAATCTTGTATCTTAATTATTCTAGGGTCAATTGATGATGACAAAAGTGAAATGGGAAGATCACAAGCCAAAATCTCTACGCAAAGTGACTACCTTTCTTACCCAACGCTTGGACTTCAGCAAAAATGGCAATCTGATCTAGGCTTGGCAACGCTGCTGCGTTGAATCGGATTAATTATTCTGTGAGGATGTCGAATGTCGTCCGGAAATCAATTAGAATGCGCCACATTATCCTGTGCTTGGTACCATGGTTTGGTATTGTTGATGTGACGCATTCTGGTTGGTCTTCGAACGACGTTCTGCATCCGGTCTCTGCACAGAATAAAATTGAGATCCACGGACGCCCCAACGATAAGATTGAGTGATTTGTCCAGAAATTCCTGAATCTGGTGAGGTGTGGCACCGAGGTGAATGAATTTGTGGCCATCACAAGCAGTGAATTGCGCTTACAAAGCTGAATTGTAGCAAAGGAGGATGCCAAAATTAAATACATTATGTAGAAAATTCGTAGAACCAGCCACTGAAAAGGTGCACAACAAATCTGGACCATCAAAATGCGTTCGTTGTTTACTAACGTAGCCACCGCTCAAATGAATATCCCAGTAGGTGGCAATTTCAATTATTTGATGAGGAAGTTTTTAAAGATATTCACTGTTTCCGCTAGTGCCATACAATCTTCAAAATAACACTCAGGCTTCCTTCAAGATAGTTTTTTTTTATTGATTTTTAAAATAGTTTTTTTTAGTATAAAATTTTAAATTAAAAAAATTATAATAAAAAGTTGATTTTATAAAGCAGTAAGAAAGTTATTTTAAATGAAGTCTAAAGTTTGTGATCTCTTGATTTTGATCATGGCAACTTAATATGAGAGTTTGATATGTTTGTCATAGAAACACCTATGAGCAGGGTTGTTAAAATTAGGTTACGAGTTGGATTTGGGTCCAACCTAGAATTGATCCGACATAAGTTGATCTGACGTAAACCTGATTGGTTTGTGTGAATGGGTGACTTTTTTGAATCTGAACCCGACTTGCTTCTGACACGGTAACCCAACACGACCCGCCAACCCTGGTCAGCGACGGCGATGATACGGTGCTATCGATCCTCCGGCTACTGTCAACTTCTGACGTCGAGGTTGGATTTTGTTTGATTTTGAGCTGGAGCGGATGGAGGGGTGGCGACAGAGGCTGTGGCGTGCCGGCGTCGACATCATCAATAGCGGTAGGGGCAGATGCCGAGATGTTTATTGGTAGGGTCGACTAAGGGTGGCACGTGGACGGCACGCGAATAGTGGACGTCACGCTAATGACCCTCGAATGGCAGACGATTGAGCTAACACTTTGGATGACATGAGACTTGACACGACGAGACTTGAAGTGAATGTCTGAGCTGACCTGAGCGGGTCAATTTTTGGGTCAATTCGGGTCAATTTTGGGTTAGCGGGTTGGCCCGGATCTGACTTGTTTTTTCAAACGAGTCGAATTCTGGAACCCGAACCTGACCCATTTCCGAAATGGGTTAACCCTAATCCGAAATTTTATAGTCGAATTTTCAGGTAGTGCCAAATATTGACACCTCTACCTACGAGGGAAGGAGAATACTGTAGTTGAGAGAGTGGTAATAACAATGATTTCATTATCTCAATTAATGGCCAAATATAAGTAACAATCTCAGATTTATGTTCAAAGAGCAAAATGTTACCAAAATAGAGGCACCAGAGGCCATTGAAGGCCTGTTGCAGCAATTTAGTGATATGTTACAATGAACAAATTATCCTAGCTATTAGCACTAATAAGTCTTATGTTTTGTTTGAGACAACTTTTATATTGCTTTATAAAATAGCTTTTTAACTAAAAAAACTAGTTTATAAAGGACTAAGAAAGTTGTCCTGGAAATCTTTATCACTTGATCAACTTTACCTACTTTGCGAAGCGGATATAATCAAATTCTTATACATGCCAAAGACGAATGAAAAACTTCATTCAAAACTAGAGTGGTGAATCCCTCTCTCGAACTTTTATTAGGTCCTCTGACCGGACGTAGCTCTACGTTCGGTCATCACTGAGTTACTCGGTATTTGCTCGGTATTGCTAGGTATTGCTTGGCAATAATGAGAAATACCGCTCTGTGAAGACCAATACCGAGTAATACCGAGCAATACCGAGCAATACCGAGCAATACCAAAAAATACCGAGTTTTTCTAAAAAAACTCAGTATTTTTTGGTATTACTAGATATTACTCGATATTGCTCGGTATTTTGTCTTCACATAATGATATTTCTCGTTATTGTTCGTATTGCTCGGTATTTCTTGTTTTGTGCCTGCTATGTGGCGCGATCTCAGTGCCGGCCGAACGTAGCTCTAAGTACGTTCATCGGACCAAATAAAAGTTCCTCATATATACATTACAATTTACTTCCATGCTTCTCGAAATATTATTCTATATTTTTCACTTCATTGATATCTTAGTTTAAAAATAATATTAAATAAATATATTTTTAAACAAATTAAAAAAATTCAGTATGGAATATCAATTGCCATTCATAATCAAGCTGAGCTTTTTAAGTTCAAAATCAGTCCAATGGTTTTTGCTTTCAAGTGTACAATGATTCATAAACTATCAGCATTTGTGTTGAATAACAGCCACCTGTAACAGTTTATCAGCTTACAATTTCACAACTGCACTAACACTGTTTAGATTTTTTATATAAAAAATAATAATCTTTGCACATATATGAAGGTTTATTAAAATTTTTACATGCCAAAGTTTCCATATTTTTAATAATATTATATTTAAAATATTAAAAAAGCTATCCCAAACAAAATTTAAATATGAAAATTGATGAACTACTGAACCTCAATATAAATCAGAAGTAAACTAATAAAACAGACCAAATGACATATTCATTACTTGTTCCCTATCTAATCACCAGCTTGCAAGAAGATATTTCCATTTGATACGACAATGAACCAGTCCTATTTTCAGCAAATGTATAAAGAAGCAGCAGCAGCAGCAGCTGACAAAAGAAAGATAAAGAAATGAAATTTGACCTTTTTTCACCGAAGGAAATACCAGACAAAACCTTGGATGGTAAATAATAATAATAATGAAAAAATTTATGTGAGGATGGCCAAAATGTCCTTTCTATTATACTACGCCACAACCTTTGTTTTATGGTGCAAAATATTGATCATTAAAAGAGAAGCATAATATTAAGTGCTGCAGAGATGAGGATGCTTAGATGGATAAGTATTTTTACTCGAGACATGATATGAAACGAGCATATATGTAAATAGGTTGGAGTAGCTCCAGTAAAAGATAAGATTATAGAGAGGTTTGGTCACGTAAAATGGTGGCCTTCAGATGACCCGATTAGGAGAGTAGATGTAATAAATTTTGTTTATGTTAAAAAAAAGGTAGAGGCAGACCTGAAAAAAACTTGGTTAAAAAATATTAGAAATGACCTTTCTTTATTAGATTTAAGTGAGAATTTGATTCTTAATCAGACACAATGGAGAAAAAAGATTCATGTAACCGATCCCATGTAGTAGGATGAAGGCTTGATGTTGTTGTCGTGTTATAAGGTTCTCAGCCAAATCCAGGCTTTCCATGTTTTATCAAACATTTAAAAAAGTTAATTATGTTCCACCTACAAAATTAGTGAAAGAAAACTCACAACAAAACATATTGAAATTACCTTCCACTTCAGGTTTGAAATTCATTATAAGGTTAGCAAAATGTTATTTACACCCATCTACAAGCAAGTAAATGCATTATCATTGCCATTTCTCTGCTATATTTCAATACAAAAAGATGATCTTCATCCCACCACTTTTTGAAATATAGTCAAAAGAGCTGATTGACTTAATTTTCAAGCTAAAATCTAAACCCCATGCCCCCAAAATAGCTACACATAAAATTACGATATTTGAAGCATAGAGGAAGAATACTACGACTCCATGTGCAAAGAACCTCTTTGAGGAGAAATTATTATGACAGAGTTCGGATGTAGCTTTTCGTTCAGACTTCAATCACATAAAGACATTTAAATTTTCTCTCTTATACATACCTTATGTACAAAAAGGAGAAAAAATCTAATGTCTTCACCTGATTGGGGGCCCGGACGGCGTCGGAACTCCGCACGTAATAATTTTTCCTCTTTGATACTCTAAATCCTGTGCATTCACGATTGCTCCGTCTACACTCAATGCCTCCTAGTCTCAATTTTTGGCAAACCTCCTAATCATTAGTGGTGAAATTAAGTGACATGAACGGTTGGGCCACACATTGGTTGATCGAATAACTCAGTCATGCAGGCTTGAGCTAGTGAGGGAACATGCTCCCCCTCCTAATGCCAAAAATGATCCCATTCTTCTAGTAAATGGATAAATGGTTTCTTAAAGGTTCATGGAAAAAACCTTCTTGAATTTAGATGGATCATCGTCTCATCAACTTCTTCGAATTTCATGTATATTTTATGAACATCTACAATAGAATTATAATTAGATAAATAACATGCTTCCAACGAATATTTTCATGCAAATTCTGCATATGAATAATGGATATGAAGACTGTTAGACCGGTCCAGCTGGTCCGTGCGGGACCGGCCCAGCGCGGACTGGGCGGAGAAATCTCCGCCCGCTGTGATGCCGAGCGAGCCGCACACCGTGTGGGGGCTTATTAGGAAGCTTTTTTGAGGGTTTTGAGAGGGAAATTTGAATGTAAGGACTATTTAGGGATTTCCTTTTGATTTGTTTGCATTAAATAGTTTGTTTTCATAGGATTTGGGCATCTTGAATTTGGCTGAAATTTGAGATCTCTTAGATTTAGGTTTTCTTTGGGCTCTAGCGGCGTCTAGAGATTTGGGAGAGATCGATCCTCCTCTCGAATTGAGGATCAGGTGTATCTTGCTATTTTCCGTGTTCCTTTCATCAAATCATACAAGTTATATACTGTTTTTGTGGTTTCTGTGCGGACTTTTGTGAATATTTTTGCTGTTTTTCAAAGATTGATAGGAAACACTTGAAAACTACAAGTGTTTCTTATTAAATTGGTATCAGAGCAAGTCGTGGGACCGGTGGAGGGCTGATTTCAGCAAATTTCAGCAGTGATTAATTGCCCGGAAGGAAGGGGAAATGCTGTTTTTGAAGTTCCAAATCCAGAATTTGTGATTTTACAAACTCAGGATTGTGATGGTGGTCGAAAAGGTGGATGCTCTGGAGGAAAGACTTGAAGAGAAGATGAATCAAATTAAAACGACGGTGGAGGAAAGGATTTCCTCCATGGAAGGGCAAGTTGCCGATCTACGAGACATGATGAAAAAGATGTTAGAAATCCAGAAACAAACATCAGCTTATGTGGCGAAAAGAATGGAGGGAAAAAGTACAAATGCTAAAATTCGTAGGGAGAAAGAGGAGGTGGGGATCGTGGAAGGAGAAGGAAGAAGACCCCATCTGGAGCCAGTCCAGAGGGAAGAAAGAGGAGGATATGAGGAACGTCGGGAGGGATACTATGGTTGTCGAGGTGCTGATTTTGAAGATAGAATGGGGGATTTCGAAGGGGGTTTGGGCTATGGTAGAGCAAGGGAAGACCAGGAAACATGGGGTGCACCTAGCGCTTGAGAGAGGGGAAACTATGGAAGAATCCTGGGCAATGGGGGCAACCAAAAGGTGAGGAAGTTGAAGATGCCCATATTCGAAGGAGAAGATGCGTATGGGTGGATTTACAAGGTGGAGCGATACTTCGTCGTCAATGGACTGATGGAGGAAGAGAAGCTGATCGCAGCCGGATTGTGCTTGGAAGGAAAAGCCCTGTCGTGGTATCAGTGGAGAGATCAGAGGAGGCCTATCAGGAACTGGAGGGAATTCAAAAACTGCATAATAGAACGTTTCCAAACCGACCAGTGAGGAGATTTCTATGACCAGTTCTTTGCTCTGGTGCAGGAAGGATCAGTAGCATACTACTGTGAGCGGTTCGAGCACCTGGCTAGTAGGGTGGAGCGATTATCAGATATCGTATTAGAGGGAAACTTCATGAAGGGGTTCAAGGCAGAGATCCGAGCGACAGTGAAAGTTCTGATGCCTAGTGACTTGGAGGAGACAATGAAGTTAGCACACCTGGTAGAAAATCAGAATAATATGGAGAAGGGAGTCAGGAGCAACAGCTCAGGAGACTCTTACAAGACTACGACCACTCTTTTAGCACCCAAGGGGCCTGCATCAGTCAACATTAATGAGACCACCAGGGACAAGCCAGTAGGAGGAGGGAGTGGGGATAACTTCAAAAAGCTCACTGAGACAGAATTATAGGAGAAGATGGCAAAAGAGCTTTGTTTCAGATGTGACGAGAGGTATACGCCAGAGCACAGGTGTAAGGACCGAACTCTTCAAGTTCTTACTGTTTGTGATGAAGAATGAATGGAGGGTGTCATCTTTCCACCTTGCGGACAAGGTGGATCTTTGGGAGGGGAGTATTGTTAGACTGGTCAAGTGAACCGGTCCAGCCGGTTCGTGAAAGACCGGCCCAGAGCGAACTAGGCGAAGAAATCTCCGCCCGCTGGGATGCCGAGTGAGCCGCGCACCGTGCGGGAGCTTTTTAGAAAGCTTTTTTGAGGGTTTTCAGAAAGAAATTTGAATGTAGGGAATGTTTAGGTATTTCCTTTTGATTTGTATGCATTAAATAGTTTGTTTGCCTAGGGTTTTGGCATCTTGAATTTGGCTGAAATTTGAGATCTCTTAGATTTAGGTTTTCTTTAGCTCTAGCGGCGTCTAGAGATTTGGGAGAGATCGATCCTCCTCTCGAATTGAGGATCAAGTGTATCTTGCTATTTTCCGTGTTCCTTTCATCAAATCATACAAGTTATCTACTGTTTTTGTGCAGACTTTTGTGAAGATTTTCGCTATTTTCCATAGATTGATAGGAAATACTTGAAATTTACAAGTGTTTCCTATCAAAGACATACAGGGCACTAAAGAAGATCAAGATGAATAATGAATATAAACTTTCTATGCAATGCATGTCTGGTATTTATGTGGCATGAAGAATATATTGAGGATGTTCATGAAGAATTTTGTGATTGCTTTTGCAACATCTTCATCTACAGTCAAATGTGGGAGAAACATCATGAACACTTTGAAAAATATTTGAACTCCTATAAAAAATAAGATTAGAGAGAGTCGCTTTAGATGGTTTGGTCACATTAAACGGAGGCCTTCCGATGACCCGGTTTGGAATGTTGAGGTATTAGATTTGACTTATGTTAAAAAAAGGTAGATGTAGACCTAAAAAGACTTGGTTAGAAAATATCAGAAATGATCTTTCTTTATTAGATTTAAATGAGAATTTGACTTTTAACCGGACATAATTACAAAAAAAGATTCATGCAGACTCTACGTGGTGAGACAAAGGCTTGAAGTTATTGTTGTTGTTGTAACAAAGAACCAACTGCTCCCAAACCTAAAGAAATGTGACTTTGAGAAGAACCAACTTTATTTGGGATTTAAGGTTGGTTTGTGGAAGATTAAGATCGACCCGAGAAGGTTAATGCCAAATTTGCAAAAAAGGTTCAAAGTCGGAGCTAATGCTTTTGGATATACACTAAAAACATTTTTTTATGCAAGAAGGGAGACTTGTAGTATATTATTCTGAGTGTGCCTAGAAAAATTATCCAATATGTGAAATTTTAAAGCCATTTGAGACTTCAATGCAAGATGACGTAGAAGAAATACTCTCTTCTCAATGACCTATTACATGGTCGAGAGTATCAGTTGAAGGACGACCAACTTTTAGCAAAGATAACCGCAAAAATATGTCACACCCTTAAGGTGGTTTACAAAGTTGACAAAAGTGCAAGTAGCCTAAAAAAAAGAATGTGTGTGAGTGAGAGAGAGAGAGCTCCTATAGCTTGATTTACATGAATGAATTGCCTCCCTAAAACACTCATAAGATCAGACGATCACTTGACATGAAGAGAAGGGCAGAAGTACAAGCCATGATACCTGTAAAGCTAAGAAGAAATTTGAGAGATTTATAAAAAAAAATAGTTAATAATGCTTATATTCAAGTCATTAGGGATATGTATGAAAGTACAGTTACTTGTGTTCAAACACAAGGTGGTTTGACCAAGTATTTTCCTATTTATGTTGGATTATATCAAGGATCAACCTTAAGCCCATATCTTTTTGCTTTTAGTCATGGATGTTCTTGCTAGACATTTGCAAGAGGTTGCACCCTGGTGTATGCTTTTTGTTGATGATATTCTTAGTGTTGATAAGACTAAAAAGAGAGTTGAATGTAAACTTGAATTATGGAGATCAACCTTAGAGTCTTTAAGCCCATATCTTTTTGCTTTTAGTCATGGATGTTCTTGCTAGACATTTGCAAGAGGTTGCACCCTGGTGTATGCTTTTTGTTGATGATATTCTTAGTGTTGATAAGACTAAAAGAGAGTTGAATGTAAACTTGAATTATGGAGATCAACCTTAGAGTCTAAAAGGTTTTCATTTGAGTAAATCTAAAACTAAACATATGGAGTGTAATTTTAGCAGTAATAAATCCAGTGCAGGGTTTGTGACTTTGGGTGATCAAGTTATTAATAAGAGTATATGTTTTAGATATATTGGATCTATTGTTCAGAGTGATGGTGAAACAGATGGGGACATTATTAACAGAATTTAAGTTGGATGGTTGAAGTGAAGAAATGCATCAGGCATGTTGTGCGATAGAAAAGCCCCCCCTCAAACTCAAGGAAAAGTTCTATAAGATGGTCGTGAAACCTGCAGTGCTTTATGGTGCATAATGTTGGCCATTAAAAGAGAAGCATAATATTAAGTTAAGTGTTGCAGATATGAGAATGCTCAGGTGGATGAGAGGCTTTACTCTTAGAGATGGGATACGAAATGAGCATATACGTGAAAAGGTTGGAGTAGCTCCAGTGGAAGATAAGATTAAAAAGAGTCGCCTTAAATGGTTTGGTCACATAAAACGCCAGCCTTCCGATGAGTTGGTTAGGAAAGTAGATGTATTAGATTTGACTTATATTAAGAAAGGTAGAGGTAGACCTAAAAAGGCTTGGTTTTATAAAATGTTAGAAGTGACATTTATTTTTAGATTTAAATGTGAATTTGACTTTTAACAGGACACAATGGAGAAAAGAATTATGTAACTGACCCCCACGTAGTGAGATAAAAGCTGTGATGATGTAGTTGTTGTAACAATTATACAACAAACAACAACATCAAGTCCCTTTGTCCACTACGTGGGTCGCTTATCAGAATTCTTTTTTCGACATTGTGCCATGTAAAAGTCAAATTCTCATTTAAATCTAATAAAGAAAGATAATTTCTAATATTTTAATAAACAAGTCTTTTTTAGGTCTACCTCTACCTTTCTTAACATAAGTTAAATCTAATACCTCAACTGTTTCTAACCGGTCATCAGAAAGGCCTCCGTTTAAATGACCAAACCATCTAAGAGTCTCTACTCTACCTTTCTTAACATAGTCAAATCTTAGTGTGTTGTACATTAAGAAATAAAATAAATATAAATTTAATGAATTTATAAATTAAAATTTTATAAATATAAAATCACACCAAAATATGTTGAAATAACCTTCAATTAATTTTGGATCTAAAAATTCATCATAAGACTACTCCAAAAAAAAAATGTTGAAATGGTATTAAAATTATAACACTCAGAACAATGCTTAATAAATTCTTAAGATTTTTAATTTGCATCAACCAAAATGAAACTAAAAAAAACATTTGGAATGGCAGAAAAGACGCTTTCTTCCTCAATACAGGAGCTAGCAATTTTTTTATTCACTTTCAACAGAATCCACTCCCATGCATTGGAATAATTACATAATACATACCTTGAACCAATAGCA
>NW_021319315.1:1663359-1682305 GCF_001605985.2 Dendrobium catenatum | reverse complement strand
AGAGAGAGAGAGAGAGAGAGAGCTCCTATAGCTTGATTCATGAATGAATTGCCTCGCTAAAACACTCATAAGATCAGACGATCACTTGACTTGAAGAGAAGGGCGGAAGTACAAGCCACGATACCTGTGAAGCTAAGAAGAAATTTTGAGAGATTTACAAAAAAAAAGAGTTAAGCTAGAATTTAAAAAGAAATCAAGGCTGCAATGAACTTAAGATACAATATTACAATAAAGAAATGTTAAAATCAATTTCAACTAACAAGTGGATATAAAATTCAAAATAGGACAACTCCACAAAAAACTTGTTGAGCTAGTTTTAGAGTATTATAATTGAAAAAAAAGAGTTAATAATGCTTATATTAAAGTCATTAGGGATATGCATGAAAGTTCAGTTACTTGTGTTTGAGCACAAGGTGGTTTGACCAAGTATTTTCCTATTTCTGTTGGATTATATCAAGGATCAACTTTAAGCCCATATCTTTTTGCTTTTAGACATGGATGTTCTTGCTAGACATTTGCAAGAGGTTGCACCCTGGTGTATGCTTTTTGCTGATGATATTCTTAGTGTTGATAAGACTAAAAGAGAGTTGAATGTAAACTTGAATTATGGAGATCAACCTTAGAGTCTAAAAGGTTTTCATTTGAGTAGATCTAAAACTGAATATATGGAGTGTAATTTTAGCAGTAATAGATCCAGTGTAGGGTTTGTGACTTTGGGTGATCAAGTTATTAATAAGAGTATATGTTTTAGATATATTAGATCTATTGTTCAGAGTGATGGTGAAACAGATGGGGACATTATTAGCAGAATTTAAGTTGGATGGTTGAAGTGAAGAAATGCATCAGGCATGTTGTGTGATAGAAAAGCCCCCCTCAAACTCAAGAAAACATTCTATAAGATGGTAGTGAGACCTGTAGTGCTTTATGGTGCATAATGTTGGTCATTAAATGAGAAGCATAATATTAAGTTATGTGTTGCAGAGACGAGAATGCTTAGGTGGATGAGCGGCTTTACTCTTAGAGATGGGATACGAAATGAGCATATACGTGAAAAGGTTGGAGTAGCTAGCTCCAGTGGAAGATAAAATTAAAAAGAGTCGTCTTAAATGGTTTGGTCACATAAAATGCAGGCCTTCCGATGACTTGGTTAGGAAAGTAGATGTATTAGATTTGACTTATGTTAAGAAAGGTAGAGGTAGACCTAAAAAGACTTGGTTAGAAAATATTAGAAATTATCTTTCTTTATTAGATTTAAATGAGAATTTGACTTTTAACATGGCACAATGTCGAAAAAGAATTCATGTAGTCGATCCCACGTAGTGGGACAAAGGCTTGATGATGATGTTGTTGTTGTTGTTGTAATTGTACAACAACAACTACATCATCAAGCTTTTATCTCACTACGTGGGGTCAGTTACATATATTCTTTTTCTCCATTGTGTCCTGTTAAAAGTCAAATTCTCATTTAAATCTAAAAAATAAATGTCACTTCTAACATTTTATAACCAAGTTTTTTTAGGTCTACCTCTACCTTTCTTAACATAAGTCAAATCTAATACCTCAACTTTCCTAACCGAGTCATCAGAAGGCCTCCGTTTAATGCGACCAAACCATCTAAGGTGACTCTCTCTACCTTTCTTAACATAAGTCAAATTTAGTTGTTGTTGTACAATTAAAAGAAAAAAAAAAGATATGTTAAAATAAAATCACACCAAATATGTTGAAATGACCTTCAATTAATTTTGGATCTAAAATTCATCATAAGACTACTCCAAAAAAAATGTTGAAATGGTATTAAAATTATAACACATCAGAACAATGCTTATAATTCTTAGATTTTAATTTGCATCCAACCAATGAGCTAAAAAAAATCATTTGTAAGGCAGAAAGACGCTTTCTTCTCAATCAAGGAGCTGCAATTTTTTTATTCACTTTCCAACAGAATCCTACTCCCATGCATTGGAATAATTACATTACATACCTGAACCAATAGCACAGACCAACAGTGTGGCAGGCTGAAAGCCACAGCATATTCTTCAAAGCAGCTTTCAAGGTTTTCAACTCAAAACCTAACACCTAACAGTGCAATGTTTCGGAAACACTTACTTCTGTCATGTCAAAATCAAACTTAACTCCAGAAGCTACCAATGTTTCAGAAACATTTTCACCTCTGCAATCTGTCATTGATCTGGTGCAGAATGTTACATGGGATGGCCAGAATGCTATTGAGTTGAGATTCCCTAAAATACAGCAAAGTCTATAACTAGAGATTGTGAGAGAACAAGCAACCCCCTTCTCCTTCTCCAGAGGGCCTTGCTACAAAAATTCGTACCTTGACAGCTTCATAACATAAGATTGTGCTCCTGTATGGAAATGAGAGAAAGGATACATCAGGAAGACTTCAATTCTCAAACTTGAAGCACCTGACAGTGAACAATATGACTCTTGAGCCCAGTCCGACCTGCGATGCTCGACCATAGGTTTGACACAAAAGTCTTCAGCTGGCCTTTGCCAGAAATGGTTTCCCAGAGATGAGCACTGTTAGTCTCAATGCTCCTCCCAGGGTTGGACACATCTACAAGGCTGATGCTCATGTTGTTTCTGATAACAGCAAGCTTCCCGTTCAGCGAGACAAATGCCGCAGCCTCCAAGGAGACGGAGCTACCAAGATGAAGTTTACTGTCCATAAACCTGCTCCATGAGTCTGTGGCATCATCATAGACACGAAGCTTGCAACCGTCCCTACAATCTGATGAAAAAAGCCTCCCATTCAATGAAATGCTTGGATTACGCCAACCGCTCATCAGGCCATCATTCACCGCTGACCAGCTGTTGGTAGAGGGTGCATAGACTTCACTCACAACCTGGCGATGAGAATCTAGCCCCTTCAAGAACCATTTCCCCTTATAAACAACTCCAATGAGAGGTACCATCCCATCAGTCATCTCACCAATGAAAGTCCACCTGTTCTTATTAGGGTCATATACCTCAGCTGAGCGAAGAGTTCTATGGATCCCTTCGCATTCACCGCCGGCAACATAGAGGCAGTTATTTATGACGCTGGATCCAGAAAATTGGCGCTTGCGTAGCATATCAGGTGCTCGATGCCATTTGTTTGTCCTAGCATTGTAGAAAACAACTCTTCTCATAGAGCCTCGAAGTGGATCCTTGCCACCAAACAGGTAGAGATAGCAACCACTAAGAACTGCACAGCCAAAACCAAGTGCCTCAGAATACTCCACAGGAACAGGAGGAAGTGGCTGCCAAAGCTGATAGATTGGATCAAAAGCATGCCAAGATATTTTCCCATCACGATCTCTTTTGATGACATAAACCCACTCTTCGGCCATACCCAACCTTTTCCTTAGGGAATAAAAGTAGTTTCCTGTCAGAAGGCGGTTCCATCTTTTGCAAACTAACCGAAGGTTTTGGTGTTCTACTCGAGGTACACGTATGAGGCAAGCAATCGCTAGGTCATCAGGTAGGTTGGGTAGAAGAGGTGCTTGAGTTCTGGATCTCTCTCTGCGTGGATTTCTAGGTTTGGGTCCATTGGGCTGGATGTCAGGTTGGATACATATTTTAGCTCCAGGAACAAATTTCCTCGCTCCGACCACAGTTTTGAGACCAGTATCAACTCTACAATAGCATGAAACTGAATCGACCTGCAATATGTTCAGTATTAGAATAAACAAAAAGGCACATGTTTATGATAGAGTAATACTTGAAATGATTTTTTAAGCCTTCTTACAACAACAACATCAAGCATTTATCCCACTACATGGGGTCGGTTACATAATCATTTTTCTCATTGTGTCAAGTTAAGAGTCAAATTCTCATTTAAGTCTAATAAAAAAAGTCATTTCTAAATTCTAATATCTTCTAACCAAGTATTTTTAGGTCTACTCTATCTTTCTTAACATAGGCCAAATCTAATACATCTACTCTTCTAACCGTGTCATTAGAAGACCGACATTCTATGTGACCAAGTCATCTAAGGCGACTCTCTCAAATCTTATCTGTCACTGGAGCTACTCCAACCTTTTACGTATATGATCATTTCACATTTTGTCTCTAAGAGTAAAACCACTCATCCACCTGAGCATCCTCATCTCTTCAACACTTAACTTAATTTTATGCTGCTCTTTTAATGGCCAACATTATACACCATAAAGCATTGCAGATCTCACCACCATCTTATAGAATTTTCACTTAAGTTTGAGGGGTACTTTTCTATCACACAACAAGCCCAATGCATTCCTTCACTTCAACCATCCAACTTGAATTCTACTAATAACATCCCCATCTATTTCACAATCACTCTGGACAATAGATCCGAGATATCTAAAATGTGTACTCTTATTAATGACTTGATCACCTAAAGTCACAATCCTCCCACTAAATCTATTACTACTAAAATTATACTCCATTTATTTGGTTTAAGATTTACTCAAACAAAAACCCTTGGACTCTAGGTTTTTTTTTTTAATTTGCAATACCCTATAATGGAAAACAACCTGTGATCATGCTTGGGTTTAGTGATATTAGGAAGTTTCACTCCTTGGTTTCGACTTGCATTGATCTAGCTTCTATGGTGGTTAGTTGGGTATTTATTTTGGGTTGTTTTGCATATTAGGCTTGATCTAACTCTTTCCCTATACTGGGTTTTTTTCCCCATGCTACTGTCCTGTTTTCCCTGCCGTTAGCTTTCTCTATGGTGGTTATTTTTCCCCATGTTGTTGTCCTGTTTTTTCCTGTTGTTGGCTATTTGGTTCATGGTTTAAAATTGCGCAATATGAGGCTCGCCTTGAGGCCCACCTTTGCGCAATTCCAGTAAAAATCGCCTCGATGCTTCGCCTCGAGTTTTTTTATGAGGCTTGCGCCTCAACTTGGTTGAGACCCGCCTCGCCTCACTGGCATGAGGCTTACGCCCCACGCTATATATATTAAAACTTACGTAAATCTTGAAGTAAATGCCTGACATTGGACTCTATAGGAGAGGATGAAGGGGAGAGAGTAGTTCATCATAATGATGATTCAAATGAAGAACCCCTTAGTGATGACAGTGCTGATGACTTATGAGTTCTTATGTGATATGTCATTGCTACTTATTTTTGGAAATTGGAATTATATGTTAATGAAAAGAATACTGGGATTTGGGAAAGATAGAATTTTGAGTTGAACTATATTTCATGTTATCTTATTATTGGGATATTTTGATTTCACTTAATATCTTATGCTTTTTTATGTTTTATATTATTCACTCATTAGTATATAAAAAATTTATCATTTTATGTTTACGCAATCTTTTGATTTTGAGGCTTACACCTCAAAACGCCTTGAGGCTTACGCCTCACCTCACGAATGAAAAATGCCTCAATACCCGAATACACAATTTTAAACATTGATTTGGTTTCCACCTTGTTGTTTTCCTATATTAAGTGCATTAACTCCTCATTAAATGGGCTAACTTGAGAGGCTTATATTGGCTGTTTGATTGGCATAATTAAGTGACCAATTTATGGACACTTCCCCCTTCTTCTCCAATATATATGGGATTTTTTTGCTGCTGGAAGGGGTTGGTTGTTATTGTTGCTGATGTAATCACATTAAAACATGTGGGGTTATTTAGCTTGCGATCTATCTTATTCTACCTTCCTTCTATTTTGTATCGGTCTTCTATTTAATCTTCTCTCCACGGTTCCCATACCACCTATATATTTCTTCTCCAAATATTGTGAGTTTCAAGGTGTTGCTGTGCCCTGTTTGTTAGCATTTTCCAGAGTGCCGATTTGAGCTAGATCAAAATTTATGTGGTGAACCACTGGTTTGTCCTTTCCTTTGAGAATCTTTCTTATTTTGGGTTTTGTATGTGAGGTGACCTTTCTAGGTTTTTTTAGGTAGTTAATTTTAAGTTTTAGGTTGTTTCTTTGCAAGATTTCTTAATCATTTACTTATATCTGTTTACTACTAAATTTCATTCAGTTGGTGTTGGTTTATATTTTATTGAAAGGAAGTGTCTTGTTGCATTCCTAGTGTTCTCCTACTTTGCTATAGAACTTAGGTTGCATTAGCTAGGATCACTAAAGTCAATCGTATTCTCACAATCTTCATTGAAAAACTCATCCACCTTTGTTGAATATCCTCTTCTAATAGAAGAACTTTTTTATCTTCATCCTTAATGCACTTCACTTGAACTAAATCGTAAACTTCTCCTATCTCTTTGTTTGGATAAATTATACATATATTTTTCACCATTTTTAGTATCTAATATATTATATAAATCAATAAAAACTAAATTCACTTAAGTCTTCTTATAGAAGCAAAATTATGATATGCCATAAGGGACATCAGCTACACGTGTCACTGAATTATCTTGGAAAACACACTTATTTTTGACACTTCATTCATTAATTGATTAAATCCAATCACCTGCATTGAACAGCTACTGATTATGGACCTATAGCAAGAAAAAGTAAGACTATTCAACAGTTAATTTCATCTGCTTCAGTGGTAAATGAGCATCCATGACCTTGAGAGGTGCACAACATCAAAGAACATGACCTTCACTGGCATTATTCAAAAAGAAAACAAGAAAATATAATTCATAGAATAAATCTCCCAGCATTGGCATTTTATGACTTTGTAAAGAGTAGAACCTAGATTAGATGGAGAATAATTATTCATCCCTTGAAATCATGGTAAATTAGTCAAAAACAGCGCAAAATATAAAAATATCCAGAGATTGCCAGCTCGGAGAGCTCAATCAAAGACACATTCCGACAAGATTCCGTTCTTCATCTCAACCTTATAGTTTGTCTTCACAATTCATTTATCAATCATTCTTGTTAGGAACTATTTTAGTGTCAATGCACATTTGGCATCAACTGATCTAATTGGATATTTTCAATACAGTTCAGCTGAAGCTCTTGGCACTCCAGCGGTCCAGCCCTTTTGCTTGCCTAGCACATTAACATTTACTTCAGTTTCTCTCAAGTAAAAAAAGATTTTGCATAAGCCTGGGGAGCATTTCATCAATAAGGGCTATTTTACATTGCTCAACGATTATGAAAAACATCAACAGTCAGACACTGCCACTTAAATCTACTTTAAGAACAAAAGCCAAAGTCTGTCACAGAGTGGCAGAAACACACATGAGATATTCCAAAACATGAAGCAAAAACTGTTGGATATTTTTTCTCCAAAAAACATAAGCAGATATTCCAAACACTATCAATTTGAAAGCATAAATTTGCCAATTATAGCAAATTAATGAAGGTATGAATAATTTATAGCAATTCACTAGTTTCCATCAATCACATTTTCTAATTTGCCAATAAATGCATAGATGTTTTATGATTCACTTTACATCACGTGCACATCATAGAGCATCCTCATTTCCCTAGCTCATCAAAAAAACAAAGAAATTATTTACTTCCCATCTGGATTCCCTTGATCAAAATAATGTAATATGATCACACTACTTACTCTTCTCTCGGAACCTTTCGTTGCCTTTTCTGAGAATAAAGTCTGGTTTTTACATATGAAAGCTCGCAGGACAAATTGTGAAATGGGTAACAAAGAAAATATTAGAAAAGAAGAAAATATCCTGCAGATCTTTTTAAGTGGATTCATTGTTAAGAGAAGATGATAGCAATTCAGGAGAACTACAACAAGAAGCTTCGAGTTAAGCACTAGCAAAATGGATGCTACATTGCTACCCTAGCTTCACAATACACATAAACCTGTATTTGCTAATGAATTTCCCCTGTAATACAAAATACTAACTACATAAATTCATTCTCTATATAGCATAAAAAACACAGCCTAGGTTAAGTGTTTTTTTTAGCAAACAAAAATAGAGAGGGTGTAAGATTCAAGGAATTAAGAACTATAAAGAGGCAACAAAACATGTACTTAGCCCCATGTGGTCATTAACCAGAAGAGTAATGCTTCACTCTCATAATAGATCACATTTTAAATAGAACCACATTAGTTAGCATTCATTACAACAACAATAACATCAAGTCTTTATCCCATTATGTGGGGTCGGCTACATGAATCTTTTTTTCTCCATTGTGTCCGATTAAGAGTCAAATTCTCATTTAAATCCAATAAAAAAAGGACATTTCTAATATTTTCTAAACAAGACTTTTTAGGTTTACCTCTACCTTTCTTAATCTAAGATAAATCTAATACATCAACTCTCCTAACTGGGTCATCAGAAGGCCGCCGTTTTATGTAAACAAACCATCTAAGGCGATTCACTCTAATCATATCTGTCACATGAGCTGCTCCAACCTTTTCATGTATATGCTCATTTTGTATTATGTTTCTAAGAATAAAGCCACTCTTCCACCTGAGAATCCTCATCTCTATAACACTTAACTTAATATTATGCTTCACTTTTAATGGCCAACATTCTGCACCATAAAGCATTACAGGTCTAACCACCATCTTATAAAATCTTCCCTTAAATTTGAGTCATACAAAAAAAAGTGCAATGATATTTCCAAGCCTTTTTAAAAGATAGTTTTGACTCAGATATGAATACAATCTAGTTTGCTAGCACATGAGGTTTTTAATTCAGATATAAAGGTTTATTAGTTATAAAATCTTTAGCCAAGATATAAGATTTTATCCAATATATATGATTAATCACTCAAATATAATGTCCTTTACCTAGACAAAAGATTTTTGACCTAGCATAATGTTTAATGAAATATTAGGTCTTTACTCAGATATAAGATGCTCACAAAGATATAAGAAATTTGATCCAGATATGTGAATTCTTGAAGAACAATACTTCAAAGAATATTTTTATAGCAATAATTTTGAATTTGATTTTAGTCACATTTAAGGCAGCTAACTTGGCCTTATTTTAAATGTAGACTTAGGCTTGTTTGAGACGGCTTTTTCACTGCTTCTTAAGCAGATTTTTAGACAAATATTTTAATTTTTGTACTAAAATACTGCTTTAAGAAGCATTAAAAGAGCAGTCCCAAACGAAGCCTTACTTGAGCAGTATAGCATTATTCATAGCTTAAAAACATCTTCAGCATAAATACAGAAACCTTTAACTGGATTTGCAAACATATATCAGCAGCAGCCCCCATCCACTTAACAATATGAATGCAGCAAATAGCACATGAACAAAGAAAAAATAATAATAATAGCAGCAGAAGTATCGCAATGTCATGCTGATTTCCATTAGTAACACATGCGAACAAATTCTAAAATAGCTGGGATAGTCACAACTTAGATCTCTGCAATAAGCACCAAACCAACCATTTCCAACCATGCAGGAACACCAAAACCTGCCTCTTCGGACAGCAGAAGCAAAATCAATATCAACCGTTCAATCAAAACTATCAAAGCCGTTCAATTTATCCCCAAACTAGCAAGAATCTCTCACTACCCACATTACGCACAGTCATAAGCCCTTCAATCGCTGCTCTAGAAATTTAGGGCAAGTTCTTTACTAAGGCTGGAACCCTAAAATCATTCGCTAAAAATTCTCAAAATAAAAAAAGGAGAAAGAGGAAGGACTTGCCAGGGGAGCTTGGATTCGAGCTCTTCGTTGGGTAGCAGTCTGCGCTGCTTCAACTGAAGCGTGCATCGGACCACAGCGAGGGTTTTGCCACAAAGGATGCCAAAGTTAAGCGCCTTTCCTTCCTCTCGAAGAGCCTGATAAGCGGAGCGTCTTCTCAACTTGGTCTTTCGTCTTGTTTGATTCAGCTAGATTGTCAAAGAAAACTTACGCCTTCCAGAATCGTAACGCGGAGAGGCGAGGTATCTCCCTCTTCTTCCTACCAACCTAGAGGCACAGCTCATTAATATTGACCAATTCAACAACTCAACCCTCCACCACCATTTTTGATATTTTGTGGCAGTATTCATTTTATTTAAAAAGAGTTGGCTTAAGTTCTTTAAGAACTCACCCTTTTATATGCCCCTTAAAGTATTTCCTTAGCTCTTAAAAAACTCACAAAAAGAAAAAAAGCCAAAGGTAATTAAAATTTTAATTATTTTTTGCAATAAGTTTAAAAATTTATAGAATTATTAAGATATAGTGTTTGATAGTTGAATTTCAACATTGAAAAAATCATCTAATTTAAATACAAACTTTGATGTATAATCTTTATGCATATTGAAACACTTTAGATTAAAATTGGAATGATCATTCCTAATTTGAATTTCAACAAAATTGTGAGTCAAAATTGAATGTTCAACAAAATAAAAGCCAATGATATTAAAATGATTTGATCTAATGATGAATGACCCCAATTCGTGACAATGCATGACAATCTAATTTAAAGGATCAAACTGTCGTGATGGTTGTTAGAAGTCGTGTATATGTATTAGACGGTCAAATTTGGTGTCAGTATGTAAAACAATTATTATGATGCCTAGCCTGACAGGGGGCCCGGAACGCTAGAGTACGTTCGGCTGCCAGCATAACATGTCGCCACGTGCTCTTGTACTCTTTACGCGGTTCGGATCCGACAAAGACTTGACTCGGACCGGAAACCGGAAATGCTTATGTTCGCGTATTGCGAAGGTATTACTCGGTTATTGCTAGGTATGCTTTGGCAATAACGAGAAATACCTCTCTGTGAAGATCAATACTGAGCGCAATACGGAGCAATACCGAGTTGTACCGAGTTTTTCTACAACTCGGTATTGGTTATTGCCAAAATTGACCAATACCTAGCAATATCGAGCAATACCTAGCAAAATCGAGAAATACCGAGCCATCCTGGGTCCGTTCCGGGTTGGGTTGTTGGGGCGCGCGGTAAATAATGAGAACGCGTGGCGCGATTCTACTGGCGTCCAAACGTAGAGCTACGTCCTGTGATCCGACCAAATAAAAGTTCATCTAGATGAGAGAAAAATAATGAAGTCAAATCACTAAATTTTGAGATTGCTAAGATATTTAAATACAAAAAGAATTATATATGATTAAAAATAATCAATATGGTCCATTCGATGCAATATTTTTAAATTTTGGCTAAATTTATCAAAACATCAATAAGAAAACTATAAAGAGAGCAACATGCTCTACCTGAAGATATTGCCTTGAGATTATGGAGAGCTTGAAAATTTGCGGAACTCGAGATCTTTACTCGATATTTAATTCTAGTGATCATTGTCAGCCATCGCCATCTTCTAATTGTCATGGCTCATTCACCTTTGCCCATCTATTGTCATCCAAATATTGTGGAGGACTACTGTTTCCTAACAATCATCGCCATATTATTGTGGCACAACTATTATCTCCTAACAAATGTTACTTGATTACAACTAGAGTCCAACTATTATAGCTGAAAATTATCTCTCAATCACCATAATATAACTATTATCGCCCATTTCACTGACATCGATTGATTGTCGCTTATCATTGCTAATAATGTATATGTATTCTATCACCTATAAGACCAATGCACCTCACTAATGAATGTCATGCCTATAAGGTCAAGGTATGTTGTCGATGCACGCTATCGTTTATATGATTGATATATTACATTGATACCAAGGCCAAAACTCATCAATATCATCACCTAACATCGCGCGTGACATCTGCACACTCCATTACTAAAAAGATTTATGCACTACATCAATGCCATCTTTTGATTTTTAATGTCAACACTAAGAAAATATAGTAGCTTTCTTGGTATGTGGTATTCTCTCCTCAAAAAAGAATGACCAAACATATCAAAAATGGAAATCTGAATATAACTTTAATGTCTTAAGGCTCTTCCAATTTCATGATCTATTGTAAACATTTCATGCCTAGTACATCATATCAATGCTTTCCCAAATTATGAGGAAGAGTATCATTCATAATCTATGATATACACGAGTGGAATCATTTTAATTTAGTTATGCCCTATAATTTTTTCTCTTGTTTAATTTTCAAATAAAAGTTTTGATGTTGCTTGTAACATTTTGTTATTTGTGTGTGTACTAGATCTTCGTATAAAACTTAGATATTAATTTCTCATTCTGTCATCATGAATATTCTAGCACATAATAATTTGAAGTTGTTTGTGAGAAACTTTTTTAATACACTATAAATACTCTTTAATAGTAAACAACTAATCCATCGATGAAGGATAACATAATACAATTGGTGAAAACCATCCAAAATTGCTTTTAAAGGATTATTTGCAAATGATGGGGAGTATATAGATCAAATACTTTAGCTCTTAGAAGAATGCTCCCTCACCTTAAAGTTTTTCCTTCATCATAGCCTTATCAAGACCTCTTGGAGAAAACTTGTTCAACCCATCCTTCTTTGGTACTCTGCCAACCTTTAATCTTCTAGCATCTTTAGTAGATTTGAATGACCTCACTCTCATAAGCAATAAACTTTAACATTTTATTTAGGAGGGATTTTCCTTAAGGAATATAAAACAAAAAACTCATAGTCATAATGTTCAGGAGTCTTCATCCCGAATGTGCAATTATCCAACATTTCATTCTCGATTATCATGTATATCTAACGTATCAAACGTAATAACCAATATATTTATTATGCCTTATAGAGGTAAGCAGATGTCTACTTTTTCTAAATAAATTTTATAAACAATATTGCATTTTGATTTCCAATTAAAAACTTCCATGAGGGCAAGCGGTAGATGATAGCGAATATTATCTTTATTAGAAAGCCTTCATGAGAGCTAGTGAAAAATAGGATCTCCAAAGATTACAAGGCTTTATAAAGTATATCTATAAAAAAATAAGGTAAGAAGTCATTTATAAAGTATCACATGAAAAGTATTATAAGGCATAAGCCCTAAGTAATGCATATTCTCCAAAAAAATCTCAAAAGGTATAAGCCTTATAAAGTATATGTTCTTAATAATTTATTTTTATTTGTATGTAGCAAGTTGGTGAAAGTTTTTTTTTACCAAAATTTTAATTGCTTTTGATATTTGGTACTTAGAAAAAAATGGCGCTGCTATCATTATTTTTGGAAAATGTTAGAAAATATATAACATAAGAAAGCTGTTATTAATATTTCTTATGTGGTTTGGTGAGTGACATGTACTATACTACATTTTTATTAAATTTATATTTGTTTTTTATTTTTTATTTTTTAATATTTGTAAGAAATTAGACTTGAAACATTACAAAAAAAATTGCTTTGATCAGGCATGAATCTCAGGATCATATGGACTCTAATTTGAGCAACCTTATAGGGGAAAAGAATGTCTTAAAAAGAATGTCTTAACTGATGAATCCAATGACATAAAAAAGATAAAATCCGACTGAGAATGAGCCCAAATCAAGGGTAGAAAGTAAAATTAGAAACTTCATGAGGCTAATTGTATGATCGAATGATTCCCAAATTTGGGATGCTTATAGTCTAATTGGGCATCCCGATGAGAAAAATCTAATGAGCCTAAGAGTACCTAATTCCTACATTTTAATTACACCTAAATATTGAACAAATGCTTTATGATCAAGAAAATCATTTGGGCTATCCAATAGAGTGTTATAAATTTTCAACATATTTACAGGGCATGCCTTCTAAAAAATCTTTGAATAGGCCCCATAGGAGCGCAAATGAGCCGAGCCAGCTCAAGCTAAACTCGTTAAGGAGCTCGTGAGTAGAGCTTATCGAGTTTCTAACTCGACTAGAATTTCAAGCTTGTTGGATTATCGAGCTCGAGTTCGATCCAGATAATACTCAACTCGATTACTCATAGAGCGGCTTAAGTAAAGAAGCAGAACCGCAAAAGTCGAAGGAGTAAGGAAGAAGGTGGAACCACAGGGGTGGGCTTGGACGCGCTTGGACATGGAATCGTGGGGGCGGGCTTGGACAGCTTGGATAGGGAATCGCGGGGACGGGCTTGGACAAGCTCGGACGCGGAAGGTGAAATTGCGATGGTGGGCTCAGACGTGGAAGGATGAATCATAGAAGGCTGAGCATAAACATGCAGGTCACAGACGCAGAATCAATATGCCTCACGAGCTGGCTCGCAAGACAATATCCACAACCATGAGCTGAGCTTGAGCTCCCTTTTTTTGAGCTCGAATTGTGTTCAAGCTTAAGTTTGAGCTCGAGATTTGGCTCGTGAGTCCAGCTCAAGTTAGGCATGACTCGAGCTCGACTCGACTTGTTTTCACCCCTGGGCCCCCACTCTCAACATGAGAGGAGAGGGACTTGGAGCTTAAAACTTTGCTAGAGACTCAATTGAGTTTAAAGGCTTGAAATCTCGGAGCCCCAGTCGGGCACCATCGCCACATGAACTTCATCGACTAACTGCCATTGCCGAACCTTCGTCGCTTGACCACCACCGTCGAACCTATTTAAACGATGATGGTCATTGACATTAATTAACAATTGTCAAAAAAAAATTATTGGGTAATGTCGTTCATAGCTAGATAATGACAAGTGTCAGCATCGATGGGCTTAAGATGATATTTGGGAGCCAACATTCAGAACAAGGTGGCTGCTGATGAATATCCAAAGTATTTATTGCCAGGCAAAATTTTAGGGGCATTTAGATATCTAAGCTCTCTCCCATTTTAGATCTCTTTCACACATGAAAAATACATGTTTATTTATAATTTTGCAGTGATAATTTGATTATTTTATTCAAAATCTTCAAACATTCTATCAAATGACCTATATTAGTTTCCTTAATTATAGACCATTCTATAATCATTTTTAGTGTTGAGACGCTCATTTTAACTATAAGCACCTATAATTTGGAGTTCGTTTAATCTCTTAAACATTATTAAGGAGTTAGAAAATATGCTTAAAGTGCTTCATTTGGGCCCATTTAGGCTTAGTTTGGGATGGCTTTTTTTCTGCTTCTTAAAGCAGCTTTCAAGTACAAAATTTCAACTTTTGTACTAAAAAGATGTTTCAAGAAGCAGTAAAAAAGTCGTCCCAAACGAAACATTAGTCTCAGATTAATACAATTTTGATGTTGATGGATTCATCTCATCCAAACTTTTGTTTTTTTATTCTTGAGTTTTTTAAAACAAAGTTTGAATGGCCCTAAAGTTAATTCTAAACTTTTTTATTTGTATATTTGCATCAAAATGTGTGCTAGATTATTGAATTATCTAGTGATTAGAGTGATATGAAAAGCTTACTCGATGCGTCTGCTAGGGTTCCTTCGTGAAACCTAGCCGCCGCCTTTCTCTCGTCGGTGGCTTGCGTTTTCATGGCGAATAAGCGGTTGGATCCGGGTTTTCTTGAGGGTAAGAACTCTAAATCCTTCAAAGATGTGCTTTCTGGTTCAGTTGCCTCGGCTGGCTTTCCGGATTGTCGCGTCTCTACCATTCGAGGTATGCCGGCTTTGTGGTTTTCAGAAGATGAATTTTTGCATCTTGCTAAACCTTTCGAGTATGCTTTGGTGGGGAAGTTTCCCCTGAAACGCTCGGTTTTGGATTCCATTCGTAGATTTTTTTCAACCTAAAGCTATCCGGTGATTTTTCGGTCACTTTGTTGGATCAATCGAATATTTTGATAAAGCTTTCTAATGTTTTAGATTCTGGGAGGATTTTTGCACACCGATCTTATTTTGTCTCTGGCTGTTTCATGAAAATAATCAAATGGTCGCCTCTCCTCGACCTGTCGGAGGAGTCGCCGATCGTCCCTGTGTGGGTTTCGTTTCCGGGATTGCGTCCTCACCTGTTTTCTCCCAAAATTTTGTTTGGATTGGGTTCGGTATTTGGGCGTCTGATTCAAACAAATAACGCTACGACTCTGGGATCGCGTCCCTCAGTCGCTCGTATCATGGTAGAAATTGATATCTCTAAATTTCACCCGGATTCGGTGTGGTTGGGTCCGGAGAAATTTGGATATGTTTAAAAAGTGGTTTTTGAAGGTTTTCCAAATTTTGCCAGCACTGTAAGATTGTGGGTCACAAAAAAACTGAATGTCCTAAGCTGTTTCCTCATCTCCCACCTGTGATTTCTGCTCTCCCTCTGTTGGTTGCCGATTCTGTTCCTTTAGGGAAGCCTGTTGATTCTACTCCTGTCCCGAATCCTCTCGGTGTCTCTTTGTGAGGTTAGCCCTGGTTCTTTGAAAGGTATTAGTGAAGGTAATTTACATGTGATTGTTCCGTCTAATGAAGCTGTGGCTTCTCCTTTTGTGCTGGATGAGCCTATCGGGTTGGTGGATGATATTTGTCCCTTGTTAATGATGATGGGGCGGGTCTTCTCCTTTTGTGCTCATCCGGTTGATAACACTGTAGTGTAGGAAGTTGTGCAATGTTGTAATGGGTCTATAGAGACCGGTTGTTTTGTCCCTGATTTACCGGACGTGAATGCTGTTAATAATACTGAGTGTGTGCCAGTGGAGAATTTAAATGGGATTTCTGTGTGCTCCAAAAATTTTGTTAATGTTTTCCGGTTCCACATGGTGGAAAATGATCAATATGGGTTACCATTTTGAATGATAATGAGGGATCAAGTGGATTTGGTTGCAGGGTTCTTCTGATGGTGAATTTGATTCCGAGCACTCGGATTGTGGTTTCATTTCGTCGGATTTTTTCGGGGGGGGGGGGGGGGGGGGGGGGGGGGGGGGGGGGGGGGGGGGGGGGGGGGGGGGGGGGGGGGGGGTCTGACTCTGGAAATGATTTCTCTCTGGTTTCGGTTATGACCAGGTCGTTCCGATTGTTTTCTCGTGGGAGGGGCAAATGGAAGGGGCCGGCGTAGACTTGAATATTGTTTTCGTATTTTGGTATCTTTTCTTTACTCTTTGGGTTTAATGTTTCTTTCTGAGTTGTCGTTTGTGGGAATTTTTGGGGCAATGATGGCAGGGGCTTCGCGTCCTCGCCGCTTGGTTGGTGGCAACCTTTTTGGTGCTTTTTCGTTATGTTGGTCAATCACTGGCGCTTCTTTCACCTTATTGGATGGTCCCGTGCGAGGCGTGATGGGTCGCTGGAGCCTCTTCCTAAATACTGAGTCCAATATATTTTGCCTTGTTTCTTTTTTGTTTGCCATCTGGAGGAATGTAATCGTTGACGTCTTTTTTAATAAAATTGTTCTTTTGTTTAAAAAAAAAAAAAAATCTAGTGGATGTATCAAATATAATTGCATTCAATGTCTATGTTTTGTGTTTGATAAGATGCCTAAGCCAATTTATTTCAATATCCGACTAATTAGTTGACACTTAACGAGACTAATGCTAAAGAAATAATCTTAATTATATTTTGAAAATCAATATGTAATATAAATATTTAAAATATAATTTTAATTAAATAATTATTTTTTTATTATAATTAGAATTTCAGTTTTTAGTTTTTAACCCTAGTTTTGGTTTGGGTTCACCCACAGGCCCTTTCTATTTGGCCCGGCAAGTTGGCTTTAAATTGGGCTGTTTCTTAGATTTTTGGAAAGAAAGGAAATCAAAACAAAGTTTGGGGGGGCCCCCCCCTTTTTTTACATTTGGGCCATGGTTGGTTATGAGAGGAAGATGAATAAGGAGGAGGATGGTGGACTAGGGATGCAAGTGAGCTGAGCCAGCTTGCAAACCGGCTCGAGCTTGACTTATTAATGAGCTCGTGAGTTGAGCTTATTGAGTTTCAGCTTGAGCTCGAGCAATATTTTGAACTTGTTGGATTATCGAGCTTGAGTTCGAGCCGCATAATGCTCGACTCAATTACTTCTTTAGCTGGTACTCGTGCGGAAGGCTGAAGTGCGTAACAACAAGAGGCGGGCTCTGGTGTGAACCACGACAGCGGGTGTGAATCGAAAGTGAAGGCGCATGCAAACTACGGCAGTGGGATGCAAACCGCATGCGAATGAGGGAAGGGGCGAAGCGCGTTCGCGAGCTGCTATCTGCGTGCTCAAATTGCGGAATTGAGCAGCTTGACAAGCTATTTGCAGTGGGACAAGTCGAGCTCACCCTTTTGGCCTGACTCGAGCTCAACTCGGCTCGTTTGCACCCATATGGTGGACTAGTCTTGATTCATAGCCTTAAAAAGGGCTTCAAATTTATTTTGATGATTTTGGGTGATGATGGTTGCTCTTCAGTGATGTTTAAGATGTAGGGGAATATGATGGAGATATTTGAAAGAGAGAAAATGCCATAAGTGAAGGACAATAAACTGAAAAATAAGCACAGATGTATGCAATTATTCTCTCTTAAGAATCTCTTAAGATTCATTTATAATTTCCCACCATCTCTTAAGATTCATTTACAATTTCCCAATAAGAGAATGATTTTCTGTTATTTTTAATATCAACTAAACTACATGTTCTTATTATATACTAATACTATTTATAGAGCTCACATAAACTCTTGCTCAATATCATTCAAAAAATAAAAAAAGGAGAAATTTTGGCTGGAAATGAGGGGCCTAACTCCTAATAGAGGAATCAGTTTCAATCACTTGCATTTATCTTTCTTTTTCATTACAAAAATTTCATTAAATGGCAGATCATATTTGCACCGGTGCTAATGCCTCCCGAATTTACTAAATCATTCATAGTTAACACCGACACATTTATGATCGATATCAACACTATTATCCTTCAATATAACTAATCGACCACCATTTATGACATAAAAAATAAACTCTTGCATGCAACATGCGTCTACTTATGTCCGCTAGCTTTTCAACATAAGCTACATCCAGGTGGCATTAGTACTTGTTAGATTCAAAATTTATCATGCTCATCAGCCAAAATAGCACTTAAAGATGATCTCTTAGGTCATACAAGCATTAGAAAAATAAAAGATTATTAATCAAATTATACAATTTTGAGTTTAGAATCGAGTACAAATCGATAAAATTTAACACATTTGATGGTGCTCTTTCAACTACCCACCAAGATTAGAGCTGTCAACATTTGACCCGACCCGAAAATCCGACCCAAAAATTTCGAGTTTGGGTCAACCCGAACCCGAACCGGGTCGGGTTCGGGTTAGAGATTTCGACCCGTTTCGGGTTCGGGTTGACTCGGCGGGTTGCCGGGT
>NW_021319315.1:1652458-1658305 GCF_001605985.2 Dendrobium catenatum | reverse complement strand
CTATCAATGTCCATCAATATATGCTATGCCATGTTGTGTCAGTATCGGTGATGTTCTATCAATTTTCCTTCAATTTTAACTATCAATCTATTTATCTGCTATCATGTAAATGAAATCATAAATTCGATTGTGAATAACAAGTCAAGACATCCAGCTAGTTACATGATATTTTCTTATGTATTATCGTGGGTTAATGTCAGGTGTCAAGTGTTGATTTCAGGTGATTATCCTGTATGTGTTGTCACTCCTGCTTGTTTGCATATCTTGCCCCCTTATAACTCCTTATCTTGTATCTTGAATCTTTAATTTTGCATTGGGATTACACCATAATCCATAATTTAAAGGAAAGTTCATCAGCCCACCCTCCTGTACATGATATCTTGCTTTTGCCAACTTGAATTATTTTGCAATTAACCAACCTTTCTTGCTTATATATGAATGTCGCATGCATTCATGTATCAATAATATCATTTTCACCTATGAATAAAATGATATATGAAAATACAGAAAAATCTACCAAATATGTAATATCTTCATAAATTCATAATTATCATTTTACCTTGTGAAATTCGGAAATATATCAGTCAAAACGCTCATATTAACAATATTTATCACATAACAAAAGTTATGCGATGAAAGTTTGCTAAAAACAAGATATTGCAACTTTCGTAAGTTTTGACCAAATTAAAATGCATAAAACACAAAATACACAAAATCATTGGAATCAGATGTAAAATAATGATAACTTATAATAATACAAGTAAATTTCACAACTGGACAGACCAACAAAATCGGATCTACAACCCCAAACTTAGAATTTCTTTTCCTCTCCCTCTCTTTTCTTCTCATATTTTTTCTAGCTTTCTATTAAATGAGATGAATGGGAAAAAGGCTTTAATGGATTTGTGAGTGGATTAGGATATTTTGAAATAAAATAATATAAATGTTACAAAGATATTTATGCAATTTGTTCAAATTTTAATGTAAAATTCATATAAATCATTTTATATCTTCAAGTCTAGGGCTCAAAACGTTATAGAAAAATATTCATAAAATAACACGTTTAAAAAATTCTGGTGAAATCAGTTTGCAAAATGGACAACTAACGGTCCAAAAAACCTCACTTATATTGACATGTATCAATTTTCCTCAGTATCACTAAAATTAGGAGAAAATTATTTTAAATGAAGCACAATAATATCTATATTATGACTAAGACGATTTTTAAATTGAACTTATAATAATTCCTAAAATATTATTTGATTGAGCCAAAATATGGGACGTTACACTTTTGCTCTTCCTTCTTCCTTTGAATTTACTTGCTTCCTTGATGGCTGTTGGGCTTATCTTCTAGGCTTGGGTGGAGAGAGAGAGAGAGAGAGTTGTAGGGTTTTGGAGAAGTGGTGTTTGAAATTAGCTATGGTAGGAGAAGGCATTGCGGCGTACTAGTAGAGAGAGGGTGAGTAAAGCTCTTGATGGAAACTTGAATTGAATTTTTTGTTGATTGAAAAAGACTATGCACATGGGGCTATTTATAGCCATCTAATGATAACCTAAGGGATCAAGTTAAAAAGCTAAATTATAAGATATATGATATGAGCTAATCATTAGAATCATTGATAAAAGTTGAATGAAACTTGAATTGAATTTCTTGAAGATCAATAAAGACTTAATACGGGTGTATTTGTAGCTATATAATGATATCTTACGAGGTCAACATAAAAGCTAAATGATGAGCTATATGGTATGGACTAATAATTTATAATATTACTAGATTAGTTTTTAGATAGCACATTCCCTTAGCTTGATAACTTATACAATTTACTTGTGCTCTCTCCCCTTGATTGATTTTTCACTCGTTCTGTGTCCTCTTGATGTTGTGAACCCCATTTTATCTCCGCCTTATGAATTCTTATCTACCTATCTTTAATTTTTGATTGACCCCTTTCTTCTAGGTTGGAAAGTTTTGACTTTGTAACCATCCTCATATCTATAGAAGATTCCGCAAGCCTTCCGGAAGGATTTTTGGACCTTAGTAAACGTTCTTATGATGTTTTGACAGTTCTTTTGCAAGGTTCCTTTGATTTTATGGAATGTTTCAGAAACTTGTTTAGGAGTGTTCTACAAACTTGCCCAAGACTTTTCAATTGCATTTGAATCTATTGGATCATAGATGTCACAACCCAACCCGATTAGGATAGGTCCTATCATGTTGAGCTGTGACAGACAAATTTCAAGGTCTAGTTTTTGAATGTTTCAGATTCTCTTCAAATATTCATTTTAAATAAACTACATAATACAAAACTACTAAAACATTCAAATACTGAAAATAAATTCATTCAGAAGATCAAATTATATCTACACTATAGTACATGGCTATATACAAAAATTATAGAATTGAATATCTAGATGTTGAACCTGCAGGTATTACAATATATCTGCCTTCACACAATTCTTCATCTTAAGTTTGCGGCCTGGTGGAGTAGAGCCATTCTTTTCCTTTGCCCATCAAAGGATGAAGAATGCAATACAGAGAAAAGAAAGAACCAATGTTTGAAATCCCATACCCCCCTACCTAAGCGTTAAACAAAGAAAGTTCATTTGTTTGAAGATTGCAACCAATTGGAAAAGAAGTAGGAATCAAAATCTTCCTTTTGTTCTTGTTCACCAATAAAAGACATACTTCTTGCATCAATCATGCAATCAAACGAGTAGTAGTGCAAATATGAAGCTGTGCAGGTTTCTTGAGGAAAGCAATATGAACGTAGGAAGCGAAAGAGAGCAAAGGCAAAGGCTAAAAGAAAGAGGCCTTTCCATTTTTTTCTTCTTTCCAAGACCAGTAATCGCACCTCTTACACACTTCGTCATTGAAAGTTTGCAATCAGATAGATCAAAGCCATTTTTCACCTTTCCGCAAAAAACCCATGCCTGAGAACGCCCTTCTCAAAATCTTTCATCTCTTGCTGCATCTGATTGAAACAGAATCATACATAAAAAATATTCCTTTAGCCACTGAGTGACTAAATGAGGAAATAGACAACAACAACAACAACAACAACTTCAAGCCTTTATCCCACTACGTGGGGTCGGCTACATGAATCCTTTTTCTCCATTGTGTCCTATTAAAAGCCAAATTCTCGTTTAAATCTAATAAAGAAAGGTCATTCCTAATATTTTCTAACCAAGTCTTTTTAGGTCTACCCCTACCTTTCTTAACACAAGTCAAATCTAATACCTCTACTCTCTTAACTGGGTCGTCGGAAGGCCGCCTTTTTATGTGACCAAACCATCTAAGGCGACTCTCTCTAATCTTATCTTCTACTGGAGCTACTCCAACCTTTTCACGTATATGCTCATTTCGTATCCTATCTCTAAGGGTAAAGAAAGAAAGATTTATATCCTCTAATATATAGTGGATTTTTCATCTGAGCCGGGCCCCATGGTTTTTTCCTTTTTGAATTATTCATGAATTTCTAATCCTACTATTTTTATCTATGAGTGCTAATTTTTTGTACAACATTAAGATGTTAAACACACACTTTACTGACTCAATTTTTTTGGCACATAATTGTTAAGACACCTGTCATTCACTTATTGGTTTACATCATGTACCGTTATGTACTATCTTGATTATCTTGCTTAAACTCATCTATATAATACATTGTAATTGATGATACAGACATCAATACATCCCCCCCCCCTCGCACGCTCGCAACTCGCCTACTTGCGCGTTTGCTAGGCTCGCCTACACTAGCCCGTGTAGTAGCCCACTTGCCTTCACGCTTGTGCTCGCCAATCTCAGCCGTGTAGTTTCTCGGGTTAACGGGTTGGGTCGGGTCAACCCGGGTTAGGGTCGGGTCCAAGTCTAGATTTTCTATCCGTTTGCTTAATCCGGTCGGGTTCGGGTTCAATCAGTTGAAGGCGGGTCAGTTTTACTTGAACTTGACCAAAAAACTCATTTTGAAAACCCTACATGACTAGATTGTTTTTTCTCTCGTGTTGTATTTTCACTTTATTTTGTTGTTATGTACTCATCCATGGGGAACCTTTTAACAGCTCAAACTTTTAACTATCAAGATATTGTCCGTTTTAGTCTAAAGGTCTCAAGATTTTGTCCTGTTAAAGCAACTTCTCAAGAGGCTACCTATCCCAGGATTTCTCCGGGATAAGCATGCTTATCCCGGAGAGTTTCTTAAATGAAATTTCAACCATTACGCCAAAATGCGCATCGATTGTTTAAGAGTTTAGCTCTTTTTACTTAACGGATTTTATAATCTCCCCCACTTAAGTAACTGCGTCCTTGTTAGTATCCTTATCCCAGAATCATCCACTAGATAGATATGATTCTAGAGGTGACCCCTACATGTTCAAGTGGTGACTCCCGCTACATAGTACTTTGTCCCATATAGAGTTTAGGAGGTGGCTCCCATGGTGTAGCATTTTGTCTTGAATGACTCTTAGTTCCTATCTTCCGGCTGATATATTGCTCTTATACCATTTGTAATAGCCCAAACTCTTAATTATCGAGATATTATCTGCTTTGACGTAAAGGCCTTACAATTTTTTCTTATTGGTGTAACTTTTTAGGAGGTTACCCATCTCAGAATTTTCGGATGACCACACTTAATTGCAAAAATTTTTAGTGAAATACTAACCATTACACCAAAAGGTGTCTCGATTGTTTAAGAATTCAACTTCTTTTACTTAAGAGATTTTACAAACCTTGAATCTTAAAATAAATGAAGGAATTTATTGAATAGGAAAAAAAAACCATTTACATTAGGTAATTATGAAGTATGTTAGGGGCCAGGAAAAAGTTTACCCTTTTAACGCTTTTGATTAGGGGTGTAAAAAATTGACCCAACCCGCTAACTTGACCCGATCGGGTTGGGTTTTCCGACCAGTTGTTAAATGGGTCGGGTTGGGTTCAAGTTAACCCGCAAACCATTTTTTTACTCGAAAATAAGTCTTTTAACATATTTTTTTTTTCTTATTTTTTTTTTTCACATGTGGATTTAATCTTATTATTTTTATCAAATATTATAAATTTAATAGTTACTAAGTTATAATTTTTTTGAAACCAAAAAGGGTTAATGGGTCGGGTTCGAGTCATATAGGTTGCTAGCGTGTTGGGTTTGTGTTGGTATTTTTTACCCGTTTATTAAGTGAGTCGGGTTTGGGTTGACTAGTTTCGCATTAGGTTACTTTCGGGTCAGACCTGAACCCATCCCATCAATCCATTTTGACACCCTACTTTTGATGTAGTAATGTAAGATTACAATTAAATTAAAATTTGTTGTGTATTGATATTGACCATGACCATCTTTTCTAGCTAATACTATTCAAGAATGAAGAGAGTTTGTATGCTTGGATTAATAGGAGTGGAAACTTTTCCTGGTTCTATGATGTTTTCATTCTCTTGAAATATATAATTATCATATAATTTTTGTATCCTTGTTGCATCTCCTGGTAGGTTCTTGCATTGATTGGCGATCAGCTAGATTATGGCGAGAACATATGTGGTGCTGTTCTCAGCATTAGATTCAATGAGGATATCCTAAGTGTTTGGAATCGCAATGCATCAGATCACCAGGTCAAGAATCCTTCATACTTCATATTTTTAATAAATATAGAAGTTTTCTTTTACTGCTAACAACTTTCTTTTTAATACTCCAGGCTGTGATGGCCTTAAGGGACTCAATCAAGCGGCACCTAAAGCTTCCGCCAAGCTATGTTATGGAGTACAAACCTCATGACGCATCTCTGCGCGACAACTCCTCTTACAGGAACACTTGGTTGAGAGGCTAGGCAAGTCTGTTTCTAGTTTAATGTTCAACAATGTGGATT
>NW_021319315.1:1649329-1652358 GCF_001605985.2 Dendrobium catenatum | reverse complement strand
ACGTCACCCCTTGCTCGGTACCGTGCATGGCTCGGTACCGTGCATGGCTCGGTACAGCTCGGTACCACTGCTCGTGACCCATTCCAGTTGTGTCTGAATGACGTTCGATCTACGTCCGGACTCCGCACAGAATAATTTATCTCGTTTGGGAGGGCTTTCTTACTGCTTCTTAAAACAGCTTTCTACTATAAAAATTTTAATTTTTAAACTAGAAAGCTGTTTTAAGAATCAGTAAAAAAACCGTCCCAAATAAAACCTTGATCTTATGATTATACTATCATTAGAACAAAAAAAAATCTATTACATAGTTTATTTATGATGAGATCATGAGCACAAAATTATTTATAAATTCATGAACTCCAAATTAAACATCATAAAACATAAACTTTTCATACATATAATTAAAAAAATTTCTTCTTGTTGACTCTTTCATTATGATCTGATTATAATTCAAACAAAAACACTGGAGGCTAGCTGGCCCAATATCATTGAAGATTTGAGAATGTCAACTTTGGTAGGATTATTTTTATTGTAAGAAGAGAAAAAAATAATAGGTCTTGAACTTAGTTATATACAAGCATATCACCACATGAACTTCTTGTCAATCTGAAAGCTAATCTTCTTTAACGAAATTCAGTACTTTTTTTTCAAAGAAGCAATTATGATTAATTAGACTCTTAAAAAATTGGTTTATAAAGAATCCCATCGGACATTTCTGAATAGAGAATGGTTAATTAAACTAAGCTACTAAGAAATTAATATTCGATCATCGGTGTTACAGAATTTCCATTTAGTACAATTTTATGAGAAATAAATAGATTAGTATTACAATTAATTTTTTATGGAATGTACACAAGATATATAGTGAAATTTCTTCTTTCTTTCTTTTTTTTTTTATTTAATTTTGTTGAAGGAAATAGAGATAGATTCATACATATTTCGGCTTCATTTGTGTCAACTTTCTTACTATTTTTTAAAGCAGTTTTTTAGTACACAAAATTTTAATTCAAATAATGTTTTTACTTGAATATTGCATTTGAAAGCTGTGACGAACGAAACCTTAGTTTTACTTTTTGTAATATTATACTTTCTACTAATGCAATATGCAGTTTCTTGTTGAGCCTTTAGTTGACTTCACTATAATTTTCGATTACCGTCATAGTACTTTTCGTCAGATTTACATGCGCTGGAGAAAGCGGCGCATTTCTTCCGCCGGTAACACGCCATTTTCCTATAGTGCTTCTAGTCATTGAGTTATAGATAACTTGGAAATTGAGGAAGTGTGCCTTTAACGAGTCCTTTTGATGATGATCTCCAGGCGGGCTAGTTGAGGAGTTTTTAGGCTAATACTCCCCCCTGGACGATTTTTTTACTGCTTCTTAAAGTAATTTTTTAGTATAAAAATTAAAAAATTTGTTCTATAAGCTGCTTAAAAAATAGTAAAAAAGTCATCCCAAACGAAAAACGTCCCAAACGAAGCCTTAGACTTTGTTTGGAACGGCTTTCTTATTGTTTTTTAAAGAAGCTTTTTAGTAAAAAAAATAAAAAGACTGTTTTAAAAACTAATAAGAAAGCCTTCCTAAACGAAGCCTAAGTAGTCTTTCTAACGTTTGTTGATTAATATCAATAAATTTGGCAAGGTAATATATATCATGTTTATAAATAATATTAAAGAGGATCGGAACTCTCAGTTGCCTTTGGTGACCAAGTACTACTACTTCGTCTCCTCTGTGGAAATTCCTTGTTAGAGCTAGCACACAGAAATTAAAGCAGATTAGAAATATGGCGTAATGGCCAACCTCATAGTGAACGCATGAGAGAAAAATTGTTGTTAAGTCTACTAATCAAAGTCATTAAAATTAATAACCCAAAATTGCATTTCCAATAAGAGAAAAGGATTTAAATCATTCAAAGGATTTTGGATTAACTTGAACATATAATTTATCTATATTAGCTTACTGAGGTTTCATTTGGGATAATTTTCTTTCTGTTTTCTATGGCATATTTTTAATACAAAAATTTCTTATTTAAGAAATTTTTGTATTTAAAATTTGCTTTAAAAAGCAGTATAATAAATTACCCCAAACGAAACCTAAATTTGTAAATGATCAAGCTCATGGGCTAGCTCAAGCCTTTCTTTACACACCACATTAAAATTGATTAATATTGTTGCGCTTTTACAAAAGGGCAACAAAAGCACAATAAACATTCAATTAATATGATATTTGCTGTGTTTTAGCTGCCCTTTTATAAAAACGCAACAAATACTCACCAAAAATACATTAATAATTTCATATTTGTTGTTTTTTTGCTGAGTATTTGCAAAAGCGCAGCAAAAAAACAGTAAAAACGTAACAAATCCGAACGGTTCTCACGATCTGGTCTCCGCATAGAATAATTTCTCACGAGGAGTATTTGTGCATCACATGTTATTATATTATATTTATCTCAAATGAATTTTATGATTCTAAAATTTATTTTAATTAAAATTTAGTGGAAATATTTTGACCCAAATTTATTTATTTAAATTTGCTCGAAATATTTTAAATATAGGAACTTCTTGGCCAATAAGGCCATTTGTCTTTCCTCTATTTTCAACAACAATAGATATTACTGTTAGATTAAGCTACAAGTTAACGCTATCTCGAAGAAAAATAATTCAAAATAGGATGGCTTTAGTCTGAAATTTAGTCAAAAAAGTAATAATAATAAATGCGCGCTTATTCTCTGGATTTTCCAGAAGCTAAAAATTTCTTATCGCATGCCTTTATTTGACCAAATTTACATCGTCCGAACTCAGTAATGGTTTAAGACTTATAGTATTGTAGTCAGCAAATTTAATTAAATGAATAGAGATGAAGAGTTAGTATTTGTTTGGGAAATTATTTTAGTACTTTTTTTTTATGTTCAAAAAATTTTTGTACGATAAAAATGCTTTAAAAAATAATGAAAAGCTATCTCAAACGAAGCCTTAAATACGATACAATTGATGATTTTTATATGTTATATGGAAGGAATAATATGATTAC
>NW_021319315.1:1636007-1649229 GCF_001605985.2 Dendrobium catenatum | reverse complement strand
AATTTTGATTGTTAGCTGCGGTTGTGAACTTGTGATTTAGGGTTTTTTTTTTTGGATAGCTTTTGTTCTGCTTTTTAAAACTACTTTCTAGTAAAAAAATTCAAATTCAAGAAATTTTTGTACTAAAAAGTTGTTTTAGAAAGCAATAAAAAAGCCATCCCAAACGAAGCCTAAGATTTGAACTTTAAGAAAGTACTTCATAATCAAAAGCTGGGGTATTCGAGCTAGATTGGTGAAATTTGTTATTATATTTTTTTCAAGAACATAAACTCGATAAATATTTCTTCAATTTTTGCTATTATAGGGTCTATAAAGTCATTTTTTTTAATATTAGGCTTCATTTGGGTCAACTTTCTTGTTGCTTCTTAAAGCAACTTTCTAGTACAAAATTTAATCTTTTAATTTTTTGTATTAAAAAGCTATTTTAAGAAGCAACAAGAAAGTCATACCAAACGATATTGAAATTTGAGTTGGAGATGTTATAAATACCAAAAAAAAATTATGTAAAAATAAAAAACCTAGATATACTAAAATTTTATATAATATAAGCTTACTAATTTTAATTAACATAATTAGACATACTTAACTCATTTTGATAAATTCACTACCATGTATGAACCATGTGAAATTAATCATGTAAACTTGCAAATATGATAATCATTTAACTAATGGGGTTAATTGTATTAAAATTAATTTCATGGTCCTTAATTAGAGAATAAGTAACATATTTAATGCGTGTCAGAATATTCGTGGTGGTAGAGAGATTGAGAGTTTTACGTTCTAGTTTTATATGAAGATCTAACACATTTAGATAAGAGAGAGAGGGTGCAAGAATCATTAGAGACAAAAAAATTTTTAGCTTGTAAATCTTAAAAGGGAAAATTTCGAATAGTATTTGTTATTGAGTACAAATGATACCCTTCCTTGGAGGAATGTATTGGCTCAATGTAAAAAAATATACATCATATAGAGCAAATTATATAGTTGGAGTTGAAAGAATTCATAGGCATGAGAGTCATTCTCTCTTAAGAATGTTGGCATATTCATTTGATTGGCAGAACAGTGGTTGGGCAATGCAAGTCGAAGAGACCATAGTTTGGAGACTAGGGTTAAAGGCAAGGGAGGAGTTACAGTGGGATCCTTGGGGGAATAGGCCCCCATTGGCCCAATGAAAAAAGCCCATTGGCACTAGCCCAAGGAAGAAGCCAACACATAAATTTACTTTTATAAAATAGAAAGGGCCCACGGAAAATGCCAACAACCATTGGCCCAAGAAGAAAGCCCATAAATTTTTTTTACTTATAAAGATATTCTCTCTCTCTCTTCCTTTTTTTTAATTCCTTTCATCATTTTTTTGTTTTGCTATTTCTCTCTCTTTTTTACTAATAACAATAATAATACTAATAATAATAAATAAATAGTAATATACCTAATAATACTAATTAATAATTATGATGATGATGATGATAATAATAATAATAATAATAATAATAATAATAATAATAATGGTTAACAAGTATACATCACAAAAACAAAGAGAGGTTCATCTAAGCTCCATTGCTTTACCAAATTACACTATCACAAGACTTTATTGTACAAAGTAATCTTTTAAAGCTATTGTAGAAAGCAACTTTCTAGTTGAAATTTTTTTTCAAAAGCAGCGGCCAAATCGACATTGTGATTGCAGTGTGAAAAACAACATAGTAAGAACGATATCTCAATCGAAGTCTTAGACTATTTACATAGAGTCATCTTAATTTTAGTCTATAAATATAATAAATTTATGTACTTACTGAACTATTATGGATTAAATTTAACATATTAGATATATTAGAACTAAAATGGTCATCAGCGATCATTTTGCCCTTCTTCTCTCTTGCAAAACAAGCTAAAATTTGCTCCTATGAAAGCCTCTTTATCCCTTCAGGAGGAATGAAGAAATCAGCACTGAGTCCAGGAACATTGAAATCAACATCATCAATGATCCATCTCTCCTCCATTATCATCGACACACTCATCGTCTTATCTCCTGAAACCCCGAACTGCTCCAGATTTACTACAGATCGACCTGAACGAGCAACCATGACGCCATTAGTAGGCTCATAATCCTTCATCCAGGAGCTGATGGTGGTCTTCCAGAACATAGATTGGGCTCCAGGACATTGAATTCTCATCAACTGAGCATCTTCCAGGTGAAGCAGAAGGCCGCTTCGCTCACTAAAAGAGCCAAACATTACATGTTCGATTATTTCCACAGTGTTGTCACTTTGATATGATAGTTTAGAAGCTTCAACTTCTAATCTCAAAATGAAACAATCTTCTTCATCGATTTGTTTATCACCAATGTGCTGAGCTGAAGAGAAAATTGCAGCAATGGCCATTGGATCCAATCCCTGCACAATGATGTGGTAAAACAAAAAAGTTATGAATTCAAAGCATATAGATCTATTATAGATCAATTCAATGCATGTTACATTGGTTTTCAAAATTAAAGAGATCTTTTTGTTTCAAGAGTTGATTAAGGTTTCCTTTGAGACGACTTTTTTATTGCTTATTAATGCAGTTTTTTAGTACAAAAATTAAAATTTATGCACTAAAAAATGCTTTAAAAAACAGTAAGAGAGTCTTCCCAATCAAAGCCTAAGTGTTTGTCTAGCATAGCTTTTTCCCTACTCTTTTCATGCTGTTGCCACATTTTTATTTGATTATTATTTTTTCTCACTATTTTTTAGAATTTTTTTATGATCAAAAGTTTTTTTTTTTTACAATCAAATTTGTTAGAATGTGAAAACTTAAATGTACATCTAATTTTTAGTTCACTTAACTTAGGTAGTAAGCTAACTTATGAATGTCTTATATTCTTTGGATAATGATCTTTTTGAAGGTATGGGACGGCTTTCTTACTGCTTTTTAAAATAGTTTTTTAATACAATAATGTTATATCTTGTATTTAAAAGCTGTTTTAAGAAATAGTAAAAAAGTCGTCCCAATGGAAACATAAATCTCATTTCTGGACTATTAAGGTCTCACTTCCCGAAGAGAAATGCTAAACATCTAAAATTCCTATTATGAAAAAAATCTTATTTTTCTTGTGTCTAAAGTGGATGTCTACATTCCTTACAAATTCAAACTTGAATTAGTATATTTTATTCTTATGCCTAATTGATGTCTCTACATAGGGCCTAATCTTTCCAATTTCAATATATAAAAAATGGACATAATAATCACAAGAACCCTATTTTAAAAATTAATTATTTGAAGCTAATACTTCAATTATCCAAACTTTCAAGATTATGACTTCGTTGCTTTATTACATAAAAAAAGCCTGATCTTTTTGCCTCTCCATGCCCAACATTAAAAAAAGAATAAAAAAGTCACAGAATTTGATGGTGCCACTTGCCTGTAGCGCGCGCCTGAGCGGCCGTACTCCGCCTTTTGCGGCGTGGGCGGCGAGCCACGGCGTGCGGCGCCACGCGACGTGGCCATCGCTTCCGGCAGACACGTGCAGGCCGGCGACCTTGAGGTTGATAAGCCACATGGCCGGCGACATCTGCCACATCACAAAAGAGCCTTCTTGGCAAGAGGAGGAGGCTGCGGCGGCACTCTGGCCATGTTTTCCGGTCATCTCCACACGGCCGGCGGCGAACATGCTTTTAGCCGGATTTCTCTCCAGCTTGCCACAGCCGGAGGTCGCGCGAAACTGCTGTATTATGTACTCTGCTGAGGAGGCCACCTGCAAAATACTAAAATTATTATTTTTAATTTAATAAACAATTAGTAATACAAATTTAAATCATTGAAATTTCTCCAAACTTTAAGCCATATTCATTGAATCAAAAGCGAGCAGAAAAAAATTGGAGCTTTAGCTTTGAATGAACGGGCAAATTTCATTACTTGTTCATGAAATCCTCCTTCTCTCACTTTTCAATTGCGACGATTTTCATTCAAAACACACTCAACATTGCTAACACGACAATATGTCATTCATCAACTCGAATATCAAATATTAAAAAACTGGAAAGATCTAATCTTTATGCTTGTAATGCGAGCAAGAGAGAGAGAAAACAAACTCCACGCAGTTGTTTTGGTAAGATGGAAACAGGAGAGAGAGGGCAGGCCATGACGCTGAGGAGAACTTTGAGATTAGATTTCCGGTGGAAGAGCTGAAGGCTCTTCAGCCAGCTTCGAAAGGAGCCTCTTTTATTTGCAGATAAGCCTTCTTCTTCACTTTCGGGCTCTTCTGCAAGAGGAGCAAGCGTGCCCATCTCTCTTTCTTTCTCTCTATCTCTGAAGATCTCACCGAGTTGCCATTTTACTTATAAAGACGTGGTTTTTCTGCAATATTTCTCTCTGCGAACATAGTGGGGTGGGGCTCACAAAGGGGGAATGGTGCTTTTAAGGAAGGCAAAGGAGAAGGGTTGGGCGAGAGGTCGAGATCTTAGTCGATAATGGTGTTTGGTAAAATTGGTGATTCGAGGGGAGAGTACTTGGGAAGAAAAGATACGGTTGACGTTTAAACTCTCAAGCAAAAGGAGTATTTTTTTTTTTTTAATTGGTATGGGGAAGATTATTAATTTGTTTATTTATTTTTTATAATATATATGATATTTAGAGGGAAAAAAGAAATAAATTTATATTCTATGATTTAAACAAAATGTTTTATTGCTATATTTGTTGTAAAGCATAATAAATAAATATAATTTATGATGAAATAAAATAAAAATCAAAATTATAAGTATTATTTTCGATGATTTGGTGAGAAGATTGAGCCGCTCAAAAGTTCAAAATAATAAGTGATAAGTAAAATTCACTTGAAGAAATAAATAGCTAAAATTTAGCTCCTATCATTTGTAAAAAATTTCATCAAAATAAATTAATTAAAATATATTTTGAGATGCTTTCATGTTCCTTTTTATTTATTAATAATTACATATATTGTAAAACAAAAGTCCAAATAATTTTTTCTAAAAGATATAAAAAAGATATCAGCTCTTCAAGCAACTAAAAGAAAAAGCCTTTAAATTCAAGAAAACTTTACATGATCAAATTCTTTACCTTTATTTTTACAGTAAAATTTGTTTTTTTTTTATTATTGTTTTTTAGTTTTAACTGTACTATTAAATGATGGTGTAAATCTTGAACAGTTGCATGGGATCTTCCTTTTCCTACTTTTTTTTTTTAATCTTCCTTTTCCTACCTTGATCTTGTTGCGGGCGTGAATATACACGCAGTAGAGTAATAGAATAAAACGTCTGAGCAATATCTGTATATCCGGTACATCAATAAATAGTTGAGAGAGAAAAAAACATAAGTTTTTTACGAGGAAAACCTGGAAAGAGAAAAACCATGGGGTTTGGCCAAGATTAGAAAGTTTCACTAAGTTGAATGAATTACAAAACTTGTTTAGTTCTTTCACTTAGAGACGGTGGAATTACAATAGATTGGAGAATCGGATAAAAGTCTGGAGATGGTCAATGAAAAAGTAGAAGTTCGACAGTGGTTGACTAACGTGCGAAAGTTAGGCAGTGATCGGGAAGAACTCCAGCGGAGATTGATGAACAGACAGAAGTTCGACAGTGGTCGACAAAAGGGCGGAAGTCCGGTGGTGGTCGACAAATGAGCAGAAGTCAAATAATGGTCGACGAAAGGCGAAAGCTGGCAAAGGATGAAGAATGAGCGGAAGTCCGATGGTGGTCTGGAATAACTTTGGTGGTGGTCAAAGAAAGGGTGGAAGTCCAGTGATTGTTAGGATTATTCCCGGTGGTGGTCGACGAACAAGCGAAAGTCCAGCGGTGGTAGATTGTAAGTAAGCTCTCAAATTCTATCTTTCTCCTCCTTTCCTCCTTCCTCTCCCTCATGTGAAGAATGAGAGGCTATTTATATTTTTTTGGAATTGGCATGACTTGTAAATATGCGGAGGATTAATGTCAAGATAGAAGCGGTTTGAATGGATGACTGATATTGATCCCCTTGATTGTGAACCGTTTACTAGGCATTTGAATGTCTTAATGATATCAGAATTTGGTGATCTTGGGCTCGTTAGATTCTTTTCATCGAGCTGCTTGATTTGAATATAAGCATGTCACATTTAAATTTCGTTTGGTAATTCAAATTGTGGTTTGAACCTTCCAAAAGTTGAGTCTTCGATTTGGACCCATTTGAGCTCGGATTGAGTCAAATTTGGTGTAGTTTGGTTTGTCTATTCGATACATTCAATTCGACTATAAGTTTGCTAAAATCGGAGTTTGGATGGTCCCAAATTTAATTTTAGAAGCTTTCAACTCAACTTTGCCTTGAGATTCATATCCGATCTAGATAAAGTTTTGAAGATATACCAGATCTACCATTGCAATTAATCATTCTGATAAGTGAAGTGTAAGACAAATCAGATGTCTGTGGGAAAGAGACATTTTGGAATTAAATAATAAATAGAAGTTTTAAGTCTATAGGAAGATGAAATGTTTGGTGTCTCAGATGTAGTAGGGACAATTGAATGATGATTTTAGATTTAAAAAAAAAAGGTTTATGTAATCCAAACTGGTGGGTTAAGCTAATAATGTTTCAAATAAAATATATATGCTTATTTATATATTGTTTTTAAGAAGATTTTAGGCTTTTGTTTGTTTAGACAAGAGTGGATTGTTTTGATCATAAGAACAAAAAGCAAAAATAATCAAATGTAGTAAATACACAAATAAGAGAGAAGAATATCGTAGCTACGAATGCACTCTTCATGTCAATCAAACACCTTCCTTCTCTTCGATGAACTCGAAAGACTTTCATCTGTCCTCTAATGGTGCAATAGTACTCGATTAACATCTAAACATTTTTGTTTGAAGATGCTGAATTCTCCTCAAACCGATTCACATTGATTTGATGATGGGCCAATTTTTAAGACGGATCGAGCTTGCCATATGACCAGTTCATCAATCATCTTCTTTCATTTTTTAAAATTTCTCAAAACATATTATGTATCATTATCTTATCAAAATGAACATCTTCAGCTTCTTTCTATTTGCACTCAATTTTTACCAATAATTAAGCATCAAGGACATCAACTTGTGCTCCATTGAAAAAATTCAAACTTTTCTTACAAATCTTACTTAAAAAAGACAAAGTAATTACACCCACAAAATCAATATATTTTCTTATACAACACAGTACATATAGAAGAGATGCAAGAAATACAAAGAAGTGGTGAGCCAATATGACATCCCATTCTGTATATTTTGCCAGAACTCACTTTAGTGATTCATAGTTCACTGGAGATCATTCAAACTGGAATTTACCATCTGATACTCTGAAAAAATCACATAATTTTTAGTTTACAGACATTGTTCATTCAAAAAAATTACAGCGACTTTGATCCTTTTAAATGTCCTCTGATCAATCATAAACGAATTACATGATGAGGTACCAATCACAAAACAAAATATGGATGAGGATAAACGTACATGAAAGGGCAAAAAATAGACATGCAGCTTCTTATATCCCTCTTATGTATGTGATCTGGAAATTTTGCAAAGAAAAAAATACCAGAGGTGAAAGGTAAACCAACTTATGAACTCGTAGGCATGGAACGCCATTTTCACCGTTCGTTGGTACAAACGGAGTAAAAGGAGGTGCGAAGCTCGGACCACCGGCACTCCCTGAACCACCGGAGGAGTTTGTGCTGCCGCCACTGCCACCGCCACTTCCACCACCAGGGTTTGTTCCAGTCCCAGAGCTATGAATAGAAAGGATTCAGGACCATTCAGAGATTCAGCTGTTCACATAAAAAGGATTAACATTTACATGGTTCACTTCACTGCTCACCTTCCCGGGAAAATGCAAGAGCCATTGCCTGCAAGGAAAACCAAAAAAAGAAGAAAATGCCAAATCAGAAAATTTCTTAGAATGTATAAGGGAATGTAATCTATTTACTAAGCAACACTAAAAGGAAGGTTTTGAATTTTTTGATAAGCCATAGAGACACAAAGGGTTCTAAACAATATATTCAAAAACTACCATTATTGAGGATTGCTTTGCTAGATTTTGTTTATGGTAAAAGAGTTGATGGTGAAAAATATTGATAGAAGATTACATTAAGCTTATATTAGCCTAGATAATAGGCTGTAAATATGCTGTTGTTAGTAACATCAAGGAGATTATTTCACTGAAAGAAACTTTTATAAACCTTAATTTGTTTCAAGCACCTTGAAAGAATATGCCATGAACGTAATAGCATTACCATCATCACTAGCCTTATCCTACTGTTCTGCAGTTGGTTCCATAAATCCTCACGCATCAATCATTCTTGCTAAATGGTGTATGAGGTGTCAAAACCATTCTAAGCAAATCTTTCTAGCAATTTTTATCAAGATTATCTTTGGTACCCATTTTGCTTCTTAGTCCTTGAACAAAATTTATCCACTAATATTATCGGAGTATTTTCTACCCTTCATTATACATTTTCAAACTACTGACATCTATTATTCACTGTCTTACCTTTAATAGATGTTACTCTCACCATCCCTTTTATATAATCATTCCTCAATCTAGTTTTGCCACATCCATCTTATAATTCTTATTCTTATCATGATCAAATCGGTTAACCATTTTTACTATGCAACATCCAATATAAATACAACATAACTGGCCAAATTATAATTTCATAAACAAAGCCAAAATCATCACACTAGCCAAACCAATGTATAAACATTTCAACATTCTCACAAAAGAAAAAAAAAAACATATCAAGTAATAAAAAGACTTGGTTAGAAAAGTTGGGGTATTAGATTTGATTTATGTTAAGAAAGACATAGGTAGACCTAAAAAGACTTGGTTATAAAATAGTAGAAATGATCTTTCTTTATTAGATTTAAATGAGAATTTGACTTTTAACATGACACAATGGCGAAAAAGGATTCATGTAGCCGACTCCACGTAGTTGGACAAAGGCTTGATGTTTTTGTTGTAATAAAAAGACTTACTCGGGTCATTGGTAGTAAGTGTAGCTGTGTTATTGAAGAAGCATGTCCCTCCTTTGGCTCGACTAGCTTGGTAATATGCATCGTAGGCATAAGAAGCGATAGCTACAAGATTGTTAGCTACATAACAAGGCTGACCTGGCTGTATAGAACTGCAATTTGCTAAACCAGGTCCACAAGCCCAGTCTGTACCTAACTTTAGTGCAGTAGGGTCAGCATTTTGTATTGCCACACAAAAATTTCCTATTGAATTGGTGTTTCCATCAGCTAAGCTTATATAAGCCATACCACCAGGTAAGAATGCCTCCAAGTCACCCTTCACATGTGAAGCATATGATATGCCTGCAGCAAGCAAAGCATTGATTTGCCAAATTTTATTATAACTGTTAAAACCAATAAAACAGTAATAGTTAGTCAAGAATTTACTGAATTGCGTGTTTTAGGAGTTAATATTGAACATTCAACCATCAAAATCACTATGATAAAGCTTGACATGGAAATTAAAAAATGTTGAATTGAAGCAAAGATGAAAATTTAAATAAGAAAAAAAATTTGGAAGCAATTATAAACTAATATACTCTAACAAAAAGAGAAAATTTGAATATTGAAATTTATATTTAGGCTTCGTTTGGGACGGCTTTTCATTGTTTCTTAAAACAGCTTTTTAATTTAAAAATTAAAATTTTTATACTAGAAAGCTGCTTTAAGAAGCTGTAAGAAAGCCATCCCAAACGAAGCCTTAATTAAGATTCCATGTCACCATTAAAATGTAGAAAACTACCAAGAACCAGACAAGATATGGTGGTTACATGTTCTTTAGGGAAAAGAAATGATTCCTTGTGAATGATTAAAGAATAGATGGGGAATACCTGGCAAACATGAAAAACAAATAACGATGGGCAGAATATTTGTCTGCAATCTTCCAATGGAAAGCATCTTAAACAGCTATGCCTTATGCATGAAGTTGAAATGCCAGTAATTGGAAAAAGATAACCACCAAACTGGATCTGCAATATGGCAAGCATAGTTAAAAAGCTGTCAAAGAGGTGAGTTGCCATACACATCTAGTCCAAGGTAACAGAAATAGGCATCTAAAAGGAAAAAAAAGAAAAAAAGCTAAGCCTTAAATTAAGAATACTTTAACCAGCATATGTCCATAAACTTAATAAAATGGAGAACATAATAAAAGGAACTTAAAGGAATAACCAAAAAAAGTCCCAGTTTTGTTTAAAATGGCAATCATCACTTTGCTGCAGACAAGATAAAAAAGCTTTGCTGATGAATCAAAGCAAAGCTTTGTGGAAAAGAAGAGATCTTGGATCTCAGTAAAATACATAAAACAATACTACTTTCAACCAAATAGTTAAACAACAAAATCGAATAAGAACCATCACTACAGGAAATTCGCTGTTTACCAGCGGTCAAATGATCGCTGGTATTACCGGCGGACGCCAACGGTTTTGTTGTCGGACATTTCCGGCGTCGTAGCCGCTGGAAAATGGCCGTCGGAATTTCTTTCCTACGCGGTTTATTCCGGCGGTTTGTAAAATGCTGGAAAACTTAACTTAAGTGCCGGAAATTGCCGCCGGTAATTGATGATTTTCCTGTAGTGCATATCTAACAAAAGAAAACCACACGGTCTTGAGAATAAAATTTTGCAAATAGAAGAGTTTTCTTCGAATAACTATCTAACTATATGGCTTTATGAAGCAGCAACATCCTGACTTGCAAGAGAAAATTCTGAATGGTGTCAACTGTCAAAAGACAAATTCCCACAACTATATAGCTTTTACAGCTCACCTACCACTCTAATAAGTTATAACAAATTAATTACACAAAACAGAACTAGTACAGAAGTAGCACTCAAATAGAATGAATGGGTGAGGAGAATTCAAAAACTTGACCCAACAAAGTTTGGGATAAAGCTAGAACTGACGATGACATCTCTCCTACCATAATTATGTCAAATGCTAATAAAAGCTGAAATAATCTTGCAGAAAGAGAAAGTTGATGATAAACTCATATAAGTTAATTATCCTTGTCAATGGCAAATGGAAACACAGAAGAACAGAAAATATCAACAGAAAAGAGATAACTCGTTAAAAATGCATAAATTTTTGGTATTTGTTAACATTATTCTACTATGTGCCAAGATGAAATGCATTCATGATGTACTCAATGAAAAAGCTCTCAATATGTCTTTTTTATTTACTTTTATTACTTGAAAGCACAATAAGTAATGCTTATTGGTCAAAGCTCTCCATATGTTCGATAAAAATATCCTAATAAGGGTTTTATGAATGCCAAGTTTCACCCCTTATCTCCAGACTGGAAAATTTGGAAAGTAGATTGATTTGTTGAGCTCACTCTACTGTATAGAAGCAATGAAAAGAATGCTACCGAGTCTAATTTCTCTTTGAATATTCCAAGTAGCCAAATTTCAAGATTCACCAGACTGATAAAGAGCGCAACTTTATACTCCACATAGTTCATATTTCTTCGTTTTTAAAGGAGAAGAGAAGAAAGATCCGAGCTTTGTGCATCCAAAAGCAAAACAGGCTCTTTAATTAGGGTATAAAAAAAAAGCACTAATCACCACTGGAGGACACGAGGAGAGAGAGAAATAGACGCAGCGAAAACGAGAGAGAGGGGAGAGGAAGAACAAACTCACGAGGATGTCAAAGCGAATTAGCGAACAGCCAGAGCAGAGAGAATATACCGTTAGGGCGGAGCCAGCTCAATAATTTAGAAGATTTTTTGTAACAGTAGAGGAACCCGAAAACGAGGCTTTAAATGAGTTATATATATATATATACACGCACAGGGCAAATTATTGCGTCAGGTGACCGAACGCAGAAATGCTTTAAATTACACGCACAGAGGGAGAGAGGAAAGAACCTATTTTTTTTTAATTGGTCCAGCACGAATCTTGAAGTAAAATTGAGTTGAAAGCTCTAAAAAATTAAATTTGGGATCATTCAAACTCCTATTTTAGCAAACTCATAGTAGAACAGAACTTTTAGAAAAAAACAAACCCAACGACATCAAAATCAATTCAATTTAAACCCAAATGAGCCAAAATCAAGAGTTCAAAGCACTTTAAAAGGTTCAAATTATAATTGGGATTACCAAACGAATTCTAAACATGAGATGCTTATAGTAGAATCGAGCGGCTCGATGAGACGAATCGAAAGAGCCTAAGATCACTAAATTCTAGTATCATTAAAGCATTTAAATGACTAGTAAATGATCCACAATCAAGGGGATCAATATCGGTTGTCTATTCAAACCACTTACATTTTAACCTTGATTCTCTCCATATTTACAAGTCATGCCACACTCAAAACAGGGGAGTGAAGAAGGGAGGAGAAAGGAAGAGATTGTCGGAGTTTGCTTGTCACCAACCACCGTCGGACTACCGTTGTTTGTCGATCACCACCGGAGTTCTACCAAACCACTGTCGAACCTCCGCTCGCTAGTCAAACACCACTAAACTTCCGCATGTTTGTCGACCACCACGGAGATCTTCTCGATCACCGCCAGACTTCCGCCTGTTCGTCGAACACCGTCAGACTTCCGCCCATTCGCCGACCATCGCTGGAGTTCTTCCCGACCACCGTCAGACCTCCGCTCTTTCGTTGACCATCACCAGACTTCCGCCTGTTAGTCGACCACTACTGGAGTTATTCTCAACCACTGTCAGGCTTTCACCTGTTCGTCAACCACCACCGAAATTCTGCCTGTTCATTGACCATCAACATACTTTTGCACAATTCTCCATTTTATTGTAATTCCATCGTCTCCAAGTAAAGGGGCGAATCAAGCTTTGTGATACATTCAAACTTAGTGGAACTTACTCATTTGGGCCAAACCTCATGGTTTTTCCCTTATTAGGTTTTCCACGTAAAAAAAACTTTTGGTATTTTTCTCTCTCTCAATCATTTTTTAGTGTAACGGATTTACGTACATTGCTAAGATGTTTTATTCTTTTACTATATTGTTGTGTATACTCTCGCCTGGAACAAGACAACAACAACAACAACATCAAGCCTTTATCCCACTACGTGGGGTCGACTACATGAATCCTTTTTCTCCATTGTGTCCTATTAAAAGTCAAATTCTCATTTAAATCTAATAAAGAAAGGTCATTCCTAATATTTTATAACCAAGTCTTTTTAGGTCTACCCCTACCTTTCTTAACATAAGTCAAATCTAATACCTCTACTCTCCTAACCGTGTCATCGGAAGGCCAA
>NW_021319315.1:1635529-1635907 GCF_001605985.2 Dendrobium catenatum | reverse complement strand
AGACAACGGTCTTTCTAACCCCGGTCTCCTGCCGACTACGGTCCTTCCGACCTCCGTCGCCTACTATGGTCCTTCCGACCTCCATCAACAGACAACGGTCTTTCTGACCCCGGTCTCCTGCCGACTACGGTCCTTCCGACCTCCGTCGCCTACTATGGTCCTTCCGACCTCCATCAACAGACAACGGTCTTTCTGACCCCGGTCTCTTGCCGACTATGGTCCTTCCAACTTTCGTCGCCTACTATGGTCCTTCTGACCTCTATTAACAAACAACGGTCTTTCTAACCCCGGTCTCCTGCCGACTATGGTCCTTCCGACCAAACAAACATGTATATGTAACTCCTACCATGTAATGCAATATATATGATGTATATTTGC
>NW_021319315.1:1622440-1635406 GCF_001605985.2 Dendrobium catenatum | reverse complement strand
TCTGGTGTCTCTTATGAATGTTTCACCCCCTCTCTTATCTGCTTGTGTGCTGGATCTTCGTACAATGCTAAGACGTTAAACCATATATTTCTCTACCGCCGCGAAGATTCCAGGACGCAACAAGTATGGTTAAGACTATTTTGATGTCTTTCTCTATATAGATACACATGTATGTACTAAGCATAAGATAACTAAAATAAAATACAAGAGATCGATTATTTTTATTTGGTAACACGTATCAAAAGTTAATATGATAGGATCTTAGTTAAAGATGAAAAATTAGTAAGTAATATTTAAAAAAACAAATTTGAAAAAACATAAAGAATAATATAATGAAATTTATTATAGATTGATCCCAAAAATTAGACCAAGGGTTAGCTTTGATAAAATACATAAAATTAAGGTTTTAAGTTCAAATAAGATATCTATTGAAATTTGAAGAGTTATCCATCGGGTTTAACTTGGTTGGTGGGCGAAGTTGTTGGATACCCCAAACCTACGATCATTTATATTAAATCATTGATATTTTGTATTGGTTATAAATCATGATCCTGATTAATGAGATATCCATTAACTAAACAAAAAAATTAGAACAATTTATGAAATATTTTCATTAAAATATTGGCGAAATGATACGAAGATTGAGGTATTAGAATTAGTTGAATAAAGATTAAATTTATGATGCATAAATTTAGTAGTTATTTTGTTATTATTATTAGAAGATAAATTTACATCCATATATGTTAAAAATTTAAATATCTTTGATCTGTTATACCAAAAATGCAAATATAGATGGATATAACTTTAGAGTTGGATGATAAAAATGAAGAAGATCGTCAGAGTTTTATGTGATAAGAAGATATCATTGAAGCTTGTAAATAAACTTTATAAAAAGTCTTTGAAGTTTAAGCTGAGTGTGGTAGAAATATGAATGATTATGGTTTCGTTTGGGACGGCTTTTTTATTACTTTCTAAAACAGAGTTTTAGTACAAATTTTTTTTTATTTTTGTACTAAAACTTCGTTTTAGAAAGCAATAAAAAAATCGTCCCAAACGAAGCCTATGTTAAAGAAAATGATGGAGTGAAAATTTTGGTTTCGTGAAATAGGCTTAGATGGATTGGACACACATTACAAAGGGTAGAGAATGCACCTGTTTGGCGAGTTTATAAATAGCTTAATGTTTGTGAACTATGAAGAGAAAAAATGAGTAAATTTGATTTTATATGATTAAACAGTGTTCAGTTTGATCTGCTCCTTCAAAAGATCCACTCTTCTTATTATCAATTACCCAAGCTACCAAATAATGCATGCATGTGTTTTTGAGAAAAGATTGTGCTCTTGGTTTTCTGATTTGTCAACTGATCTCCATAGTGTGTTCAATATCTGGTTTGTTACTATTGCGGGTTAGAATATATGCGGCGATAGAGTTAGAGTTATTTTTCTTAGTGTTGTACGGATATCCGACACACAAATAGGAAATTCATAAATACAAGATTTTTTACGTGAAAAATCCTGGAAAAGCGAAAAATCACGGGTTACGCCTAGCTGAAATGATTTCACTAGTATTTGAATAGATTACAAGTGACCTCTTCATCCTTGAAATTGAGGACAATTAGATTACAAGTCAACAGTTGGGTTGAAATCTAGTGACGAATGGGGATCGGACGGAAATCTGACGACGTTTTGTGGTCGGGTGGAAATCTGGCGTTAGTATGTGGCTGGAAGGATATTCGGCGTCAATCGGTGGCTGGGCAGAAGTCCAGCATTAGACTGTGACCGGGCAGAAGTTTGGCGTCAGTCGGTGACAAAGCGGATGCCTGACATCATTCGGTGGCCGAGCGGAAGCCTAATGTTAGTCAGTAGCTTGGCGGAAGCCCGACGTCAATCGGTGACCGGACGGAAGTCCGGCTTGATCATCCAATTTATAGTTTGAGCTTTTCTAATGTGCTTCAAGTCTTGAATTTTGATCCATTTGTGCTCAGATTGAGTCAAATTTGGTGTCGTTGGGTTCGTATTTTCAAGATGTTCAGTTCGACCATAAGTTTGTTGAAACTGGAGTTTAGATGGTCCCAGATTTAATTTCGGAAGTTTCCAACTTGATTTTGCCTTGACATTCATGCCCTATCAAGATAATTTTTTGATGATATATCAGTTACCATACTACAATGCTTTACTCTTTGATTATGTATCTTTTTCCTTAATATTGTGCATGTTTTATTCCCTATTGCCATGCTTCCATCGCTCTGGTTTTTCGAACTGGTTTACTCCCTTAGCAAACCTTCCAATTGATTTAAAGAAGTAAGCATATGCCTTTCATTTTCCAAATCAAGTATAGAAGATTCTAGTTTCATGAACAAGAACGATACATTTCAATTGCTTAATCAAAGACACAGCTAACTCTACTTCTTATTAACTTGTTAAAATGACCTACATTTTGCAAGGAGAAAATGCTGAACTTTTTTAGAAAATAACTGAGATAGGTTCTGCATTTGGATAGAACCAGCCAAAGTTTTGTTCAATCCCTTCTTGCTTGTTCTCGTTAAACATTTCATACAAAATTGTATCAATTTTGGTGTCAGGCAACGTTGGCGTTCTGTTCTTGTTAACATGTTCTATAACATTCTTGTTGAGTGTCTGCTCAAGCTTCTTTGTTGTAAATGTTGTGATTGCAAACAATGGTGAAGGTTATGAATGGTGAAAGACTCTACAACCCGTTCACAAGTGGCTGTGGAAGGGCTCATTATGTGTAGAGTAGCCCGTCTATGATGGACAACGAACAACATGCAGTAAACCTTAGATTATTCTTACAGCCAGCAATAAATGCACACATAATGTATCATTACAAGCAAAAATGCAAGAAACTATAAAAAACACAAGCTCACACAAGTCACTATGAGAGACCCCCCATACACTTAACATGCCATCTAGCCAAACCACCAATCAGAGGACCAATGCCATGTCATTACTAGCAGGAGATTGTTTAAGAATAAATACTATTGATATTCTTGACTAGACTTAGGTCTTTGTGAAGTGAAGTACTGATATTTAAATTTGGCAACCTCAAGAAACAATTGCAGAGGGTGAATGTGTTTTGCTTTAAGCATTTGATGATTTATTTCAATTTTGAATATTTCAGATTTTGGTTTTTTATAATTATTTTTATGGCCATTTGAGAGGCATTTTCTTGAATGTTTAGGGTACTGTGTGGTTGAGATTTACATTCAACATGGTTATCATTGGGGTATTCTTGGGCAATTTTGTTTGGTTGAACCTTGTTGAATATGTCAATTGCTGACAGAGGATCGAGTTTGTTGTGGGCTTCAGGCTTTTATTAGTGATTTTTTCTTGTTATAGACTTTAAATACCTAATATGAACACTTAAAACAAAATTTCTCGGTCGACATAACGACCGTACATTTGTTTGATGGTTTAAATCGTGTCGACTCCTATCCACCCGCGTAGGAGGATCATGCTTGAACTTAAGTTTATTTTTTGACCCGCGCATTATCCTCAAACGTCACGTGTGGGCATGCATCACACTCATCGGGTCCCATAAGGGTATTTAGGAGGCATTTTTGTAATTATCTCTTGAACCTTGTCAAATATGTTTAATTGCTGACAGAGGATCAGGTTCTTCGTTGGCTTTATGCTTTTTTTGGCCTAATATAAATGTATGAACTAAATATCCCGGTCGATCTTACGACCGTATATTTGTTTGATGGTTCTAGCTGTATCGACTCCTATCCATTCACTTAGAAGGATCGGGTTCGAGCTATAAAGAGTGTCACATAGTTTGACTGAGGAAAATTATTGTGAGAAAAGGAGCAGAACAAATTTGAGAAAGTGCAGCGCTAGTTAGATACGTTGGAAGCTGCTTTCATAAAGCTCGAGTTACGTAGTCATTAATTTGGCAAATCAAAACCAAAATTTATAGAGAATAATTTTAAAATTTTAGATTCCATACCTAACAATTAAAATCCACAGAGTTTAGTGCCTCTCTAATGTACTTCATGGCAGGGGCGATGTAATTTGCATTCTTAAAAGAAATGGCCGATCTCCTGCTACTATAAATAACATAGTTATGCTTAGGTACTATTATATAGTTTGATGTTTAAGACTTCGTTTGGGATGACTTTATTACTGTTTTTTTAAAACAGTTTTTTAGTACAATAAATTTAATTTCTCTACTAAAAAGCTGTTTTAAAAAACAATAAAAAAGTCGTCCCAAACAAAGCTCAAGTTGACTCATTCTACTGCTTTATCTGAAATGACTGAATAATGAGCGAGATCATCATGACCTTGTATGGAAGCTATTTTCTAATGCATTTTTGTATATCAAGGAAGGGATTCAATATCCTTATCTTGTCTTTTTTTTTTTGTACAGCTCCACCTTTTCTGGAAGAAGCAGGTTATCTCCTTCATTTTCATAGCAAACTTCTGTAGACCCTGTAGTGACCCTAAGATCAGTTCTTTATAAAGAATAAAAATATCCTAAGCTCTATCTTTCTATAGTAATAAATAACAGTATAAAATGTTTTGGTTCTTGTTGTTGATGATGATGACGAAGGATATGGTTATTCGATTTTGATTAATACAGATCTTTACATTCTATAGCTTAGTTTCTATTTCATTATGTAGACAGCTAAAAAGCTGAATAGTTTTAGGCTTCGTTTGGGCCAGCCTTTTTACTGTATTTTAAAACCAATTTTAGTACAAAATTTTTTTTGAACTATAAATAAAAAATCATTTTAGAAAGTAGCAAGAAAGCTGTCCCAAACGAAGCCTTAAACAAACTTCAAGTTGAACTAGAATATTGATGTTGTAACAACAATTTGTGTTATTTCCAACAAGTTTGGATCTTTGAGCATGTTTCATGTTGCACGTGTGAAACCTATGTCAAAAGCTATGTAGCCATGAAAATGTGCTTTCCATTTTGTCATTATCTATAACATTAGGATGATATTTCAACCTCATATTATAAGCATATACCTTAGTTGGCATCAGCTTAAACTAGCTTTGTTTGGATAACTATTCATTCAGTTTCTTGAATGTATGATATAATCTAGCACATTAAAAGCCTTCTGCAATAGCATGAGGAATATAAAGAAAAGTTATTCTTTTACTGCAACATCAAGCAATAATTTTGAAGATGGATAGTGTACAAATATGATGAATATCAGTTTGTAGTTGTGTAAATATACAGTAAGGATGGTTATTCTACTATGTATGATTGAATTATGGACATGATCTTCAACCTAATTAGCTCTTTGATCATATAGCTAAGTTACCCAAGTAGCCCTCAAGCTGAGTAGTGACTTGGCTTAAGTAAGTTTAATCAAACATGAAGTTCTTGAAAATGCAAGGTTGTGAATGGATAGATTTATTCAGGTACTTAGTTTAATTTTGCTATTTTGTTTTGTTATCTTAGAAAAGATTGCATTAGGAATTGTTATTTTAATAGAATACCTGATTGGAGGGATATGCTTTTATCATTTAGATTATTCTTCTTATTATTTCATTTGTTTTGTCTTTCACCAATATGCCTATTTGTAAACTGTTGGATCTTCTTGAAGGAGGATGGAGCTCCTTGAGTTTTCTTGGATGAGGGGAAGAGGGAGAGAAAAGTGAGAAAGATAATAACAATGCTAATCTTTATTTCTTATTGGCTTGAATTCTTATATATATATATAGGTTTCATATACAACATAAAGCTATCAAGAACCTAAAAAAAAGTACAATAGCTAAGGCTAACATAAGTATGAACCAAATCCTAACAATCTCTATCTTGATCCAGACTTTACATAACATCTGAATCAATCCAACTGTGTCTTCATTTTTGAGAGTCACATGGTTCACGACACCAACCAAGCTGATCGCACTGTTGACTCTCGCTTAATCCTGAACAACAACTGAATTGATCTCTACAGTTTTCGAATCCACCTCCCAATCACAGCATCAAGTCACTTCGCACTTCTTGAATCAAGAAATTGTTTGTAGACTCGATCCAAACACCCGCAGGCTGACCAACTTGCACATTATGGCATATGCCATGCCTCCAGTGACATACGCGGCCATGCCTCCACGATTCCCGACCTAGACGTGTGACCTGACTTCCAAGCCACCTTACTGTTGTTCCAACCTAAGGTCACCTCCGTGCATGACATCCAGCCCGTTTAGGACGTCCCGCACGGCCCACCTTTGTGTGTCTTCTGCCTCCCTCTACGAAATAGATCCCTAGAAGAACGAGGGATGGATTTCCTCCTGTCAGATACTCTAAGCCATGTCTACACTCCTCTTCCTTCTTTTTTTTTTCTTTGGACACGAAACATTCCTTCTCCTCCACCTAGCTCTAATAACACTTGTTGGATCTTCTTGGAAGAAGATAAAGATCCTTAAGTTTTCTTGGATGAGAGAGAGAGGGAGAGAAAAGGGTGAAAGATCATAACAATGCTAATCTTTATTGCTTATTGGCTTGAATTCTCATTACAAACTATAGCACCTATATATAGACTTCATAGACATGATAAAGCTATACAAGTACCTAAAAAAGTGCAATATCAAATGCTAACATAATATTCTGAACCAAATCCTAACATAACCCCCCATATTCTATCAATGTGAATGTAGACAAAATAACTTTAATTATAAAATGGTTTCAAGTTGAATGGTTTTGATTATACCTATCATTATTCTCCCCAAATAGTCATCACTACCTCAACTAGCCTCATCATACATTAGCTAGCATCAATGCTCAAATTCACTAGGTTGCTTGCGCCCCTGCTATGCTCCTTGGATCCCATTGTTCCTCGCCTATAGCACATGCTTGATTGTTCAACCCAAGAGTCTACAATGTCTGCATGCTTCTCCACTCACATATGTGATGCTTTATTGTGCTCATTATCATAAACTTCACATCCAACCACATCCCCACACCTACAAGAACCCACCACATTATCTTTTATGTTGTCTCACCACTTGAACTTGCTGCTTATGACCCACACTAATGTCATTGTCACGCTTATATGTGAGCTTGTCAAGGAATATTATTGTTTTATCGCCATGTCCACCACAAAACCACTTACTCTTCCACCTTTATATTTATGTTCTAGTATATATGTTGTTATATTCTTCTATAGATCTTCTATTATAACCCTATTTTCTTTAGTTCTACCATTGTGATAACTTCCAACTTTTCATTTCTCCATGATTTAAGCTCTACATCTCTTAATTGACTCCCTCTAGTATTGTGACATGTTCTTTCAAAATCCTTTAAATTTTTCCAAGCCCTCCACTCTTGATGTTACAATCAAGTCAATAGTGTCAATTATTGAGTTGCCTTGAATCATCCATGGTTATGTTTCAAGAAACTACAGTTCATTCTTTATTCCACATACTTTCACAATTATTATATTTCATGCATTTCTTCTTCTACACTCATCTATTTTTTTATTTAGTATAATCATCTTCTAATTCATGAATATTATAGTACTTCGCAGAATGAGTGGGATGAACTTCTTCCATATTAACTTTTTAAGACTGAACATTTTATCTAGCAAAACATGATGAAGAATTTCTCATTACAAAGTTTTTTTTCTTTCAAATTCATACTTATGTCTAACATGTTCAATTCCAACTTAAGACCAGGTCTAATGTTCATAATTTGACACAGCTCTCTTAAAAGTATTTTACATTACTAATCTATATGCTTAATCTATACCTATCCATGATCAATGTGTATTTGCCACTAGTCATTACAATAGTATTGGTGTTCACGACCGAGGTGGCCGCTATATTAATGTTTACAGTCAGGAAAGCAACTTTTTCTAGCTTGTTCATTGTTTTCTCACTATGGTTGAACTAATCATCCCTTTAAATGTCATTGGGTAAGATTGTGATAGAAATGGTCATTATATATACCTTCTCCTTCAACACCATTTTATGATTTCTTACTTTTCTTAGGAATATGGTCATATTATTCAATTATAATCATTGATGACTACTTACTATGTTGCTTATTTTAGATATATTTTGGTTGCATATTTTGATATATGATATATGATAAGTAACTGATAATTATCTTATGCATCTTCACATAGGATAAGTTATGGGCAATTTTTTCTTCTCTCTTGACCCATATTTCTTCTCACCAATCATTGTTGTTAATGATCCCACTCTATTATTTTTGATGCATGATCTATGTATTTGTTTATAGCCTTTTCTCTCTCTCTAACATCCTGTATATTTCACAATTTATTTTAAATCACCTTTTAGTCATTGTCTAACTAACATCATAATTACTCTATGACATTATAATCTTAACATTATGTTTTTTAGGATCTTAGGATGAGTATGATTATTGAAGAATGTGTTGAAGCTAATAGAGTTTCCTATGTGGGTCCCATTATTAATTTTGTCTTCTTTTCCACTTCTAATCTTTTCAATGGCATTGTCTTCTTGATCACCAACCCTTGAATAACTTTAATAATATAATTTTTTATCTCAAAGTTCAAGTGACTTGCGTGTACCTGAATTAGACAAACATCATTATATCATTTCTCCTTCCTTGATGCCTGTTTATAATAGTCTTCCTTTTGAGTTATATCATTTTGATATCTAAGGTCATAGTCCTACTATGAATCACCATAGCTTTTATTATTGTTATCTTATTTATTGATGATTACTCTTGTATTATATGGGTGCACTTATTAAGGAATAATTTAATTTTGTATGCACATTTCATTCATTTTATCAAGAAATTAAACCCGAAATTTAGAAATTTATTAAATCTCTCTTAATTCATAATACCTTAGAGTTCTTTCAACATCAATTTCAATCATTGTGTATTAATAATGAGATTCTTCATCAAATATATTGCCACTATACATCTTAATAAATGATGTTTATGAACATAAGCATTGTCATTTGCTTAATGTTACCTATATTTATGTTTATATCAATTCCTCTGATACGTTTTTGGGAAAATGTTATTTATAACTATGTGATAAATTATCAGTTATCTATCTTCTACAATCTTGGTAATGTCACAACCTTTTATGTTTAATATCTCGAGAAGTCCTCATTTCTTTGTCCCTCATATTTTTTTAGTGCATTTGCTTTGTTCATTCTATTTAGGCTAATGATAAACTTTCTCCTTATGCCATTTAATGTATCATCTTGAGATATTCTTATTCTCAAAAATAATATTTTTATTTTTGTTCTGGTCCTAGTACTAGCTAGTCATATTTATGCTTTTAATATTATCCTTCAGGAGAACTCTTCATATTTTTCCCCTCTAATCATTAGATCTTCTTCCACAAATGTTCTTTTACCAAGCATTTCTTGTATACCTCAACCTCTATATTTATACACCTAATAACCTTATCCTCCTAAAACAACATATTTACAACCATGATATGTCATGCTAATTACCTATTGAATAATTCTTTGATTTATAATTTCTTATTGCTCTTATAACTGATAAAATCCTATTCAATCTAATGCAACATTTAATTATTTATATATTAGCTTTTGAGGATTTTCCTTTTCCTTTTCTTTTATTTTTATACCCATGTCATACTATCTAACTTCAGAAGATCCTCAATAGAATCATGCAATATATATTGAAATAAATTCTTTGATGAATGAACATGCTGGGATAGAAAATCATTACCTATTGGATAAACAAACATTCTAATAAATAAGTTTATCATAATATGAATCATGAATGATTATTTGATTATTTGTGATTGAACATCTTCTCACAAAATTTGTACTAAAAGGGTGCTGCAAATATTTTGTGACAAGATAAATTGGTCACAAATATTTATTGGAAGAAAACTTTGAGGTAAAATTTAGGGAATGTGGGCCGGGATATTAGAGTTTAGGCATGATCCTGTTGTAAGCGAATGGTATTCATGTAGTTTGTTATTCAAAGTGTAAATATTATATTTTAGTTATAGAGCCGAAGAATTTGTATTTTGAATACTAAAAAATAGTTATCATAGTTTGATTCCGCTCTTCACCTTTTTTACTTTTTTATTTCAACAATTGCATATGAAAAAAAAATAGCTGAGAAAATCACAATTTTGCATGCACACTTCTATGCTTCTTGAGCATATTGTCAAATTGATGAAACACTTCTTATGTCTATGAAAATACAATAATTTTATTTCATGCAACACCATATAAACACAACATCAACATAAGTATACCAAATAAAGTCTCAATTGCCTATCCCTTGTGGAACCTTTTTGTGATTATATTTAAATAAACAAGTCAATTCACGACAGTAAATAATTTTCTTGGTTCAACCAGTAAACTATTCAATTTCTAATATAGATGTTATTGGCATTAATCCGAATTAGAGGTGCCAATAAATGACCCGACCCGTCAACTCGGTCTGAAAAATTCAAGTTCGGGTTGACATGTTTAATAAATAGATTGAGTACGGATGTAGAATTCCAACTATTTATTAAAAGGATTTGGTTTGAGTTGGCTTGCAAACATACATTTGATCCAAAAATGACCCATTTAATATCATCTTTCCTTAAACTCTTTTGTTTGTGGGTATGATCTTCTTATTTTTTTATCAAATATCAGAAACTTTATAATTGGGTTATAATTTTTTAGCCAAAATATGTTAATGGGTTGAGTTCAGGTTTGTCTTTTTTATCTGTTTATTAAGTTGGTTAGGTTCACATTAACTAATTAAGATTGGGCCAATTTCGAGTCAGACCCAAACTTGACGCATCAAACCATTTTGAAACTACCAATCTCAATGAGTGCATCAATAATGAATTTCTTCATATCTATACAAATTTAAGATTTAGAATTGATTATTTGCCGAGAAGGCTTATCTAAAATAAATTTCATCATATCCACATAAAATATAATAATTTTACTTTATCAACCAACAAAAACAAAACATCAACATAATTATATCAAATGAAGTCTTGATTGCCTATCCCTAGATTGTTGGAACATGTTTGTGATCTTATTTAAATCTTCAAGTCAAACATTGAAAGAAAATAATCTTCTTAGTTGAAGCACTATATTATTTGATTGCATCAATAATGAATTTCTTCATATCTATACAAATTTAAGATTTATAATTGATTTTTTGCCAATAAGGCTTATCTAAAATAAATTTCATCATATCCACATAAAATATAATAATTTTACTTTATCAACCAACAAAAATAAAACATCAACATAATTATATCAAATGAAGTCTTGATTGCCTATCCATAGCTTGTTGGAACATGTTTGTTTTCTTATATAAATCTTCAAGTAAAATATTGAAAGAAAATAATCTTCATGGTTCAAGCACTATATTATTTGATTTGTGCTGTAAATGTCTAGACATCAACCATAATAGACATATCTATGATGAATTTCTACACACCTATATAAATTTTATATTTATAATTGATTATGTGCATATGTCAATCTATATGTTGTTTTACATTAAAGTGTTTCTTCATAGGACATAAATTAAGCATAAATACCTCATGACAAGTCTTTTAAATTATGTTTTGTTGTTTATCAATGCATTGTTTAGGGAATTAATAGCTCCACCCTTATCCAATTGATCTACCCTTCTTTTTCTTTTTTAAAATGATGAGAGCTTAGTGTAATTCCATTAAATAAGATGATTATAATATGAGGACGAATTGAAGTTACCTATAAAAATAGCAGAGTTTCACGAAGAATAGAATTATATAATCAGAATAATAACCAAAATGCCAAGAATTTCCATCGAAAGTATCATTTTAAATAAATTGTTTTATTAATATGCTTATGTAATATTATCATTTCAAAGCATCTTTTAACAACAAAATAATGAAAATTAAATAATGAAAATTCTTTTTTTTTTTTAAGAGGAGAAAGGTGAATGCCAAAGGATGTTGTGACCTAATAGGATTGGGATCCTTAAGTGGTTTCTTTGGTACATTTATTTTTTAACACTAAGGAGAAAATATCATTAATCCATTAGGGAATACAGAATTAGCACCGTGATAGTTCTTAAGCACCCAATAACACACTAAAAATAAAATATTAGCGAAAAAATTACAACCAAAGAAGTCTACACAACAAACAATAGGAGGCACTCAAAAAAAGTGCTACTTGTAATTTGTCTCATATTTGGATAGATCATATTTGACAAACTTATTGATAGAATCAAAGATCTAATAAATCTCAGGGTTTTAACGTAATTTTCCTTTTTGTCCTTTCAATGATACTTGTGATAATGACACACTACTAAATTAAAATATGTGTAGCTTACAAGTTATTGTCTTTTATTTTTTAAGTAATTGGACAAAAAGCATTTGACATTTTATGTTTACATCATTTCATAATATATATGATTTATTTTTTACTTACTAAGCAAAAAATTGTCATTATTTATTTATTTATTTGTGTGAGATGTTGAAAGCTTTTAAAAGTGTAGAATCTATCTTAGTCATTCCTTGGAGCTATTTTCAGTATTATGGTGAAATCATACGCTTTGTTTGTATTTAGATTGAGACATCTCATGATCAGATAAATGTATATAGGTAATGCAATTTTATTTTATTTTATTTTATTTTATTTTTTCATGTTAAATATTTGATATAAACTATATATTTTTATTATGATATGTAAAAATATTAAATTTATTTTATTTTAAATAAAAAATATTTATCAAATCTTTTAAATTTTATTATATTAAAAATATGTAAAAAAAGAACTATTTTATGTCCTAATCATGGTTTTGAAAATCAGACCGGGCAACTTCTTTTTTTTTTTTTCAACAACACAATAATTCAATTCATAATTTCAAATCCAAGGATACAACCATGACAAATTAAAGAAAAAAGAAAAAACCACAGAAAACAAAATGACAAAAAATACAAGCTAAGAAGACGGCTCAGCGAACAGCCAAGGCACCCAGCATCCCGTCAACCCGCACAGACCGTCCAGT
>NW_021319315.1:1588734-1621898 GCF_001605985.2 Dendrobium catenatum | reverse complement strand
GAGAAGGAGACTGGATCATAGTAGTTTTAACAATATTGACATATGTAATTATGTATTTTTGGACATGTTTACTTATTTATTTTATGGGCATATATACTTGTTTATTATTAGATATTTGTTGATGATATTATTTTTGTTTTTTATTATTGTGTATATGTTTAATGATGTTCTTGATTAGAGCTGGATGTTTGAATGTATATAGTATTGCATTTTTTTTTCTATGCAGGTTGTATTGTGGAAATCAGTTTTAGAAGTCAGGTGATTTTTTTTATGCTATAGGTTTCCGGCAGATTTTCCGCCGGAAATATCGTCGGCAACACGATACAACGAAACTGAATCGTCATTTCCTGCGTACATTTATGTCGAACTTTCCGGTGGATAATACATCGGCAATCTCCGCCAATAATAGTGCGACAGACTGGGGAAGTGAATTATCCACCAGTATTTTCGACGAACAGTTTCCACCAAAGATATCGGCCAAGAAAATGTTGGAATTTGCTAACTTAAAAGACGCCGGTTTTCCATATTTTTTGCACTGAAATTGTCATGACCCAACCCGACCGGAACGAATCCCTTCGCATCGGGCCGCGACAAATGTTGAAAATCCAGGATCTAGCTTTGGAATTTGCTTCAGACATTCTTCCAAATTTCAGACATACAGAACAGAAAACACAGAGCTACTATAACTTCCAAATATACAGAACAATTCATCTATATTCTTCATTCAGTCCTCAAAATAATCTTGTACAATACAGTGCATGGCTACAGACAGAAAGAACAGAACAGCAAAGTCATGACTGTACAAAAATCAAAAGTACAAAATGCCTAACAACTGATCAGACACAGACTTCTAGTCCACGACTTCCTTCCCTTTCCCATAACCTAAAAACCACGCAGAAAATAAGGATGAGCTAACAGCTCAGCAATACTACAATCGCCAATCAAAATCTCCAGAAATTCAAATCAGAAAATACATCAGAAGCAGTTATTCAAATAGCCGTACAGAATTCGTATAATCAACAGAATACAGATACTTGATCAAACAGAAATGAAACCACTAATGGAAGTCATTTCATATAACAGAATATTCAAGTCAGATTCACAAAACATACGGAATCATATAGAAAAGACAGAATTGTAGAGAACAGACAGAATCGTACAGAACATACAGATTCGTACAGAACAGACAGAATCGTATAGAACAGACAGAATCGTACGAATTTCAGATCATATAAAATCACATTTCAATATCATATCACATATCACATATCAGATAACAGATTCCCGGACCCTAATAGAATCTCTACAGATTCTGGCCCCTTATGCCTCCCTTCCCTGACACTGACAGAATCTCAACGGATTCTAGCCCCTTATGTCTCCCTTCCCTGACACTGACATAATCTCAACGGATTCTGACCCCTTATGTCTCCCTTTGTGCTTATAGCACCATAACAGAACAGATATACAGAATTTTCAGAACAGAACTTTCATAACATGTGTTCTCTTTTCAGATTTCCCTGATACAGACAGAATCTCAAAGAATTCTGGCCTCTTATAACTCTCTTTTGATATCACAGCACATCAAATCATTCAATTCAGAAAATCAGATTACGTTAGAAAAATCATATAATTTACGAAACGACATAACGGCAGTATACGAAATTTACACATAATTCACAGATTCAAAAATTTACCAAATTATCACAGAATATACACAGCAGCATTATAAGACTTTCATTGTACTGAAGCAACATTTTTCAACATCCTAATAAGTCGCAATTCAATCAAAATGCCGCAGAATCCAAAATATCCGGTAAAAATCTTCCAGAAAATACTCAAAATGTGCAAAAACATCATCTCAGAAATATATCAAAAGTTACAAGGTAAAATATTCACCAGTACGAAATAATACCAGATTTTGGCTAACGGAAACAAAAGTTGAAACAGAAAAAGTCATAAAAATCTTCGTTTCTGAAAATTGAGAAAGGCGGAATGTGCCTTACCTCGATTCGGTCAACTTTCCCAACTATGACGACGGACGAAAACTGACCGAAGTCCCCCAAAAATCACTTTTCTTCCTTTTTCCTTCGATTTTCTCTCTCCTGGCTTTTTCTCTCTCTTCAAAAAGATCTCATGTCCATATATATGCATGCAGATCGTCCTGGACGATCTAAAATCGTCTCGGGACGATTTCTTCTCTGGAAAAACTTCGTTCAGACGAAATACTTATCGTTCCTGGACGAGTTGCTCTCTGGACAAATTTTGTCCCGACGAACCCAACTTCATCTTGGGACGAACCTCCCAGCCAGAAATTCCTATACAAACCTGTACCGATCGTCCCGGACAATCCAACTTCATCCGGACGAACCTGGAAGGAAAAAAAACAGCTTTCACAGAAATGCCACGGGAAATGCCGCTGGAAACATTTCCGACGGAAAGTTTTCACCAGTTTAGATTTACTAACATGCGAATTATCGTCAGAACAGTTTTCTCTGTTATTTCGCTAGAAGAGGAAATTTCCTGCTGATTTATAATGTTACTAACGGATTTTGTCCGCCATAAGTATAGTGTTTTCCTGTACTACTTTTTTTATAGATATGTTATATATATTATAATATTCTACTTTGAGTTGAGCTAATTATAATTTAAGATTGACTCTAAGTTGTTTGATTAGATCTCAATTAATTTTTAATCTTTCATGATAGGATTTTAGCTCAAAATATAGAATTTTTCCTAAAATTATAACCATTTTAAACTATCTCTTAACTAAGGGTCTATTTAGAACAACTGTAGCGTTTTATGAAGTTGTTTGTGAATTCGTTGTGGAGAAAATGACTTTCGCTACTCTGATTATAAAAATCAGCTTTCCACAATAATTTCAAAAATATAGTGAAAAGCTGCAAGAAAGCACTAGCCAAACAAAATTATGACTATTAACTGAAAAACAAATATGCAAGAAAACTATATCATATATACTCTAAATTTTCTTCACCTTCAGATATTTTTTCTTTATTCCAATTAAAAACATAATTATAAAAATTGACATAGTTTTTAACTTTTAGATATTATTCTTTATTGAAGATTAAAAAAACTCAATAATAAAAATTTTATTATTATGCTTGTCAAATTGAAGAATTATTTGTCGAGAAAATAAAAACTTTCATAATCGATTAGGACTACATTGATTTAGTTTAACAAATAATTGCTCCAACTATGTCATCTTATTTGAAAATTTTATCAGGAACAGCAAAGCAACATTATATCATTAGCAATACTCTAATTATTTTAAGTTTGAGATTATATTTTCTTCTTCTGTTTTTTTTTTTTTTTTTTTTTTTTTTTTTTTTTTTTTTTTTTTTAACCGCTGCAAAAGAATTCGAATTTCTGCTGCAATTAGTTGCTTTCGCAGCGGTTTTTAAAACCGGTGCAAAAAACCGCTGCGAAAGGGCTTGTTTTTTAGTAGTGAGTTAAGAAGTCGTCCCAAACGAAACCTTCATTTGGAACAGCTTTCTTACTACGTTACTTTTCAACCCACAATCATAGTAACTGTTTGGCCACTCATTTATCACTGCTTTTAAAATAATTTGTATTAAGAAGTTGCTTCTACATCAGCTTTATAAAAAATATTTTTCTCATGTAGCCTTATAATCATAATATATAACAAATTAACTTGCAATTTTATTTTTAAACAAATATTCTATTTATAGATATATAATATAATATTTGTTTGTGATTTAATGCATTAACATTTTTGCAAGAGAATTAAACTAAACTGGAATTATTGGACCTTCTCTACAGCCAGCTAAAAATTTGTGTTATCTCTTCAATGAAAAATAAAGAAAAAGTTAAGGTGCAAACCTGGGCTTCAGATTTATCTCATGAAAATTATCAAAAAAATCCATCTAATTTGTCTCTTTGATAAAATCAAACCAAGAAATTAATGACAGTTATATTTAATATGCATATATTGACTAAGACATTCAAGAATTGAAGTAAAAATGTAAAATTATAAAATTTGCTATGTAAAAAAAAATTTATATGGGATTAATTCAAGACCTTTTGATTAGTATCCTAAACTATCAATTAATAGATCAAAGTGAGTTGCGTTCTATTAACTGATAGTAAAATATGACAATAAAATAATGGATTAAATATATTAATAATTAGGAATATATTATTTATTTTTTATTATGTTTTATTTATTTTCATGCCTCATGACTCATTTTCTATATATATATATGGATGTAATTTTTTATTTATTTTTACCAGCTCTGTGCTATCTTCTTACATAAAAGGAGCTGTTGGATTAAGAATAAACCAGCTGTTAAATATATATTCTGGTTGAAAAATACAAGAGAGTTCTCTCTAATTTTTTTCTCTCTTCTCCCTTCTCGGAGAATGGGCGTTATTTATTGACTTATTTTATAGACATTTTGATAATTTGAATTGAAATCTAAAGCATTTCATCATACGGCCAATATTGATTCACTTTATCATGAAGCATTTTTAGCAATTAATTGCCTCATCATGTCAAAATTAAGTGATCTTGGACTCGTTGGATTTGTCACGTCGAGCCCCTCGATCAATTACAAGCATGTCTAATTTGGAAATAATTTAGTCATCTAATTAAAATTATGAAGCTTTCAAATATGCTTTAAGTCCTTGATTTGAGCTCATTTTGGCTCAGATTGAGTCGATTTTAGTGCCATTGGATTGCTCTTGACGAGACTTTCAATTTGACTATAAGTTGGTTAAGATTGAAATTTGGATAGTCCCAAATTTAATTTTAAATAGTTCTCATTCAATTATGCCTTAAGATTCGTGCCTGATTAAGATGATTTTTTCGGGACATATCATGTCTAAACAAACATAAGCACATCAAATAAATAACTATGACTCTAATCCACTACAATAAAACTAACTTTCAAAATCAATTTCTAATCTTTTTTACATCTGAGAACCTAATTGGAACTAAGAAATTGGAAAATTTTCTGATGTGGCAATTTAAGTATGCATAGCAATAAGGAAATGAAGCTTTCATTAAATAATGATTGGCAAATAATAAGATCATTGCAAAACATTTATTGCATTTATGAAGATCTGTGCATGTCCTCTTTAATATGAACTTGTTGCTTGATTATTATCTCATGGCAGTACTGGCCCTTCTTCATGAAGATCTGTATTATTTTATTATGCAAGATGTAGCATCTTTCTCTTAAGAGATTATTACGCATAAAGTTCAGAGACGGAGAACTGTTCGGTTTTTGTGATTGTGCATAGTAAAGGCGCAATGATGTAGCAGGGAAAAGACAAAGGGAGGGAGAGTTTTTTTTCTCTTCGCAAGAACTTCAGGATCGGAGAAGCATTCGGAATGGGCAATGCCTTCTACAGAAGCAGAAACGATCCAATCCATTCGGGGAACAAAAAAACGAACAATTTTGACTTTATTCATATTTTTTGAGGGAGAGAGATCTTTTTTTCTCTTCGCAAGAACTTTAGGATCGGAGAAGCATTCGGAATGGGCAATGCCTTCTACAGAAGCAGAAACGATCCAATCCATTCGGGGAACAAAAAAACGAACAATTTTGACTTTATTCATATTTTTTTCTTTCTTAATATATATTCATAGATCGATAAGGTGCTAGAGACAAGAAATAGATGAACTGGATATATGTATGAATGTCCTAATTTAAAATTAATAGGAAGAGAATGTACATCCCTTTATTTGTCTATGTATCTATTATTTCATCATCTCCCTAAGATTGAAAAAGATTACATTTATGTGATTTGTCTCAAATTAGCTTACATTAATAGAATATTAGAAAAAAAATCAAATTAAATTACATGAATAAAATTGGGTTAAAAGCCCCTAATATAAATTCATATCATTGCAACATAACAATAATAAATATTAAATAAAGATTAAAAATATTTATAAAACAATTATAAGATAATAATAAAAATTATATTAAAACTTCTTTTTTATTCAGAAATTTAATTTTACAAACTTTTTAAATCAAATATCATTATTTTTTAACTATTCATTTATAATTTTTTACATAAATTTATATGAGCTTCTGTTGATAAAAATATATAGTTGGATTTTTTTTTGGACACTTAGGGAATTCAAGCCCGAATGAGATAGGAGAAATTTCTTTCGTCGACCTCTCGGTTGTAGGGAAAATTATTCTGTGCGGAATCGGAACATTGTTTGACTTAATTTTTTAATTATTTTGATTTGTTTTTTTTAAGTTTATTATAAGAAAATATTTCATTAGTTATAATTAGTAATTATGTGCTAAATTTTTATTTTCATGATAGAATTAAGGGATTTTTACATACATACCACTTTATTATATATATATTACATATTTAACACCCTAAACTTAAATATAACATTCTTACCATCCAAATACTAATTTAATAACAAATATACCACTCTGTCCAAATAATGCCTCACTCCGTCTCTTCCTTCCCGCCTAAGCTCTTTCCACCTGAAAAAAAATACTAGAAAACACGATCGCAAAGGGATCTCATAAATCTAGGATCAAACTCTGATAAAGCACAGCGGAAATACATAGCAGTTGATGCATAAAAGACATTTCCAAAACTTTCAAGCGCCTAAGCATCGTTAGAAATCGGATAAAATAAAAAAAAAAAAACTGCTTAAGATCAAAGTACAGCATGAAAATAGCATCCAGTTTGCCAGAGGAACAAAAGACAAACTACAGCTTCGCAACATTCCTAAATCGGAGGAATGACACAGCTCGTGAGAGGAATAGATCCTAGTGGGAGTCCATCGTATGAGATCTCAGTAGGTGATAGAAAGAGCATGAAAACATAGGATTTCACGCGAAGGGCAGGCGAGGAGGTTGTGTTTCGCGGGAAGAGCACGGCAGCATGCGAGTGGTTAGGGATTGGCGAAGGTAGAGACGGAGTGAGGCTTTGTTTTGACGGAGTGGTATATTTGTTGTTAATTTTTTGTTTGGGTGGCAAGAATGTAATATTTAAGTTTAGGGTGTTAAATATGTAATATAGATATAATAAAGTGGCATGTATGTAAAAATCCCTAGAATTAATTACTGATATTATCAAAAAATTTATATGATTATAGGTTTCATAATTATATCATTAAATTTGCTACTTGTAGGTTATTATTCATAAATTATAGCAATGAAGGATAATTAGCTTATATATTATAATTTTTTATCTATAATATCATAGGTGCATAAATAATCCGACCCTAAGTCGACCTAGAAAATCTGCATTTGGGTTGATATGTTTAATAAACGGGTCAAGCTCGGATCTAGAATTCCGACTCATTTATTAAGCAGGCTGGATTCGTGTTGACCCACGAACTCGATTTTGACCCAAAAGTGACATGGTTGACATTTTTTTCTTAATTTTTTTGCTTGTTGGTAAGGTTTTGACAAAAAAATTACACGTTAACATTTTTATTTTTTTATCGATTAATCTAAACACTATAATTGATGAGTTACAAAAAAAATTAATCAAAATGGGCTATTGAGTAGTGTTCGAGTCATTTGGGTTGCCTGCGGGTCGCCTGGCTTGGGCTCATTTGTTTGACATTTTTTTAGACAGGTTGGGTTTGAGTTGACTAGATTCGGTTCGTTTTAATTGTGGGTCAGTCTCGACCCTATCCATTAACCCATTTTGACACCTCTAAGAAATAGTGAAATCTCGATAGATTTTTTTCAACAAAAATTTTTTTTTTTTTAGACATTTTTCTATGAAATTTTCATCGGTTTTAAATCTACTAAAAATTCATTAGTTTAGGATTTAGCATTTATAACTCTTGATTGTATGATCCACCTCTGATTCAAAATGACAGATAAAACCAACCATTAGATTGTTCAACTGCATTCTAATCTACTATAATATTTATTACAAGCAAGAATACTGAGCCCTTGTGTATGATTTTGTATGTTGATGATGAGAGTTCATGGATTGACTAGTGAAAATATCTAGGAGTTGCCACCTTGATTTTTCCATTCTTTCTTAAATCATTCTATCTACATATGCATGATATTGCAAAATCTTGTAAGATCTTACATGTCACTAATGTATTTCATTACACTATCAACCAAATGGTGTCAAAATAAGTTAACGGGTTGAGTTCAAATCCGACCTGAATCTACATAATATGAACCCGACATGTTTAATAAACGGGTCAAAAAAACCAACTCGATATGCTACTGGCCCAAAATCAACTCCTTAACATGTTTAAAAAATGGGTAGGAAAACCCAACCGAGCCGAACTCATTTATTAAATGAATCAATATGTATTCGAATTTTTTTAGTCAGGTTCATATCGGGTTGACAAGCCAAAACATTTATTAACATCCCTATATCAACCTATGATGATTGTAAGATAAACATTAGCCAAATTATGTAGCTAATGAAGTCATATTAATGGTTTGATGCAAGAAGAAGAATAAATATTATTATGAAGTGCCAGTTGGGGGAGGGTATTTGTTGTCTAGTGGTTGGGGAGAGGGTGAAGAACTACAAATGGTGGTTAGTGGTGGTTGGATTTCATGGCTAGGAAAAGTATTTGTGGAAGGGTGCTATGACCTTGAATTAAGCATGAATCATCTTGGAAATAATAAATTATAAGGACCATATGTCTTGTGAAGTGCTCTAAATGATTTGATTTACTCAATAATAGAATTAGGATCATTGAAAACTCTCTTCTTGTATTTTATTATTTGCAAAATATGTATTAGATAATATATTCTAAAGATTGCCACAAAAATATTTGGGTATTGAGATAAATTTTGTTAAAGATTTCTTACAATCAATTTCTGAAAATTTCTTGGATGTTGATAATTATTAGCATCTTATTTAATCAAATTTCTAAAAAAAAAAATTTGAGTTGATATAAATAACCTCAAAGATTGCCACAAAAATATTTGGGTATTGAGATAAATTTTGTTAAAGATTTCTTACAATCAATTTCTGAAAATTTCTTGGATGTTGATAATTATTAGCATCTTATTTAATCAAATTTCTAAAAAAAAAAATTTGAGCTGATATAAATAACCTAATTTTTTATCAACGGTGATATTCTATTGAAAATATGATGAAAATATATATTTTTTTTTAAAAAAAAAAACACATTTTGATAGATTTTTTTTTGCAATAAAAGACTATTTAATTTCTTGATGTTTTAAGTTTTGAATTTTTTTATTTAAATTTTTATGTGTGCTTATCTACTCATCTAAGCTTTTATAAGAAATTATAATGGAGAAACAATGATAGAGTTTTAAGAAATGAATGTGGCCCTCTTAATGGAGATGATATGAGAAGGATAGATGATAATCATTAGGAAGAGTTTGAACTAGTGGTAGTGAGATTATAGATATATAGCAATGTCAAGGTTGGCTAAGAACTACATTGTAAAGATGAATATGATGGCTTAGGAATGCAAAGGAATGGGTGTGGTTGAGAGGGATAAATTAGAGTTAGGTTATATGTGAAAATTTGAGAAAAATATAAAAATAGGAATTTTTTTTTTTTTTGTGAAGATAAAAGCATGTTTTGCAGAATGATTTATTGTTTAGTATTTTTTTAATTTTCTTACTATGGACAAGGTGGAAGATGCATTCGAAAAACAACATAAAATGGAGATAAATATGGAAGGAGTATAGCCATGATGAGCTATAAGCCACCATGATTGTGGAAGCACAAATCATCTATTTGTGGTCATCCATTGCATATGTTGGAAGACACCATCTCTACCTTAAAGTGAGAAGATGGATTTAAATACATGAAAAAAATTTAATACACTTCATTATATGAATTATCACTAAATAAATCATATAATCAAGTCATAGAAATATCCAAATCTCTATATGATCGTCCACCACCAAATGGAGGAGAGAAGAGATCATATTGGCACAAACCCAACGCTTCTTTTAACTCATATTTTTTAGTTCTTATACATGATGGGGAGTCCCATAAAGTTTAGAGGGTTACAGAGACTACACAAGAAAAAAACTAAAAAAAATATTATCTTTGGTATGACCAATTACAAACTATGCATAACACATTATATGTGTTGGTGGGTATCCATGTGACATCGAACCTCTGACAAGACATTCAATTCTAGATAGATCCACATGGTGAGTCTTAGTAAGTGAGTATACCTTAAGCATCTTTGAGTTGAGTAATGATGAGCGAGCCCTCTATATGTGAAGGAAAATATGGAAAGATTGTATCTAACCTATAGTTTCGAAGGGCGGGTCGATCCCTTTGAGTGATGATGCCCGCTGTTGCAGATCTGTTTTCATGGTTTATGATTTTGATGATAGCAAACACTCTTATTTCTCTACGACGGCTTTATTTACTAACATTTCAGGTCCACACGATCAGACTGCAATTTGGAACCAGCTCAAGATTGGGTAGATTAGGTCTGAGTCAGTTTGTGCACTTTTTCCTTTCTTGAGTCTATTGTATTTGGTGTGGCTCCTGATGTTTTGTAACTTGTAAGATTTTCTGTTGCTCCCTAAAGATTTCTATTTTTGGTAACATCGTCCGGGACGAACTATCCAAAAGCAGAAACCCTAATTAGGGCATCATCATTAAAGCAGTCGTCATCATGGAAAATACATCGTCCTGGACGATTTTGTATCGGCCAGGATGATAGCTAGGCTCAATTCAGAAAGAATCTGTCGCCATATCTAATTAGAAATAACCTATTTTTGGACATCATCCAGGTGGATCGTCCAGGACGATCCAGGTCACTTTTTCCAAAATTTCTCTGGAATTTAAAGAAAGCAATTATGACTTGATTTTATGATCAAATCAGCCTGGACGATCGCCAAATCATCCTGGCCGATGTGTTGGATGACTGGACACCAGATAGCTGTTTTTCAGGGCGATGTTCAGGACGATATTCCACTATTTGTACTGATCTTCCAGGACGATATATTATCGTCCTAGACGATATGAACAAACTTCTTCTGATCGTCTCAAATCATCCCGGCTGATTGGGCTTAAATTGCACTGATCGTACAGGACGATATTAGTATCGTCCTGGATGATAATGTCGGCAACTTGCATTAATGAGCTTATTTTTAGCTCTTCTATTTAAGCTATGAAAAAGCACTTTGTAAGTGTCTTTGGCAGCCATTATAGTTTCGTTCTTGTGGGGGAAACTTAAAGAGAAAGCTTGAAAGGGAGTGAGGAACAGGTGAAGTCTGAGAGAGGGAGAAGATCCTATGAGGGGGACTCAAGGGAGTGTGGAGGGGGATTCCACACGGTTGCTCCAGCAGGCTTGCACCTTAATACCGCCGGATTCAAGGCTTGTCTCGAGGGAAGTTCACCAAAGAAGAATATCTCTTTTGTGTCAAAGGACCCGGCGACTCCGCCGCACCAGGAAGGTGGAAGTGATTTTGTAAGTGCTTCTCCGCCTAGCTGTGGGGGCTAAAGGAGAGACACTTGTTTTAGTGCAATACTTGGAGGGTGCCTCCAAGGAGTGGACGTAGGTCAAGGTTTGACCGAACCACTATAAATCCGATGTGTTCTTTCTTATTATTTGCTTCCGCATTTAATTTCCGCATTTGTTTTATTTGTGGTGATTTTGATTTGTGTTTTGATTTAAAGTTTCTTCTTTACCAATTCACCACTCTTTTTATTTAGCCTTGGGCCAGTTCTATAGGGCTTAACATCCCTAACGAACTTTCACCCGCGAGCGAAGGATTGACCAAGTCAAGAGGACTAAGGCTTTGATAATCCAAATTTCTAAAATGATTTTTTTTAAATGAAAATTTTGAATTTCAGCTTTGTGTTTTGTCGAAGAAGGAAGATGAGGAAAGGAAGAAAAGATGAGAGAGAAAAAAAAAAGAGAAAAATAATTTAAATTGTCAGAACGCTTTGCCATTTTTGTGGAATTTGCTTAAATTGTGATAGGTGACTCTTATCCTACTTCTATTTTCAAATATTTTGATTTCAACTGTTTGATTCTCTTCATAACTAACTTTATTGTTATTTTCTTGTATTTATTGAAGTTCTATTGCATAATTTTTTTATGTGACATCAAACTAATTATTTTGGAGATTTTGACTGTAACATTTCTGAACTTCACATGATAAAATAGAAGTTATTAATTTTTCTAGAATAAAAATAAGTATTTTTATTGAAAGATATTATTAATACAATCATTGTGAATGAATATAGACATAAGGTTGAGTAATAGCTTGTCGTTATTATTGTTAAAACTTTTTATATAAATATATGTGAAAAATAAGTAAAAGGCTGATTTCAGTGATGTTGGCTGGAGAAAAACTGAACTATACAAGATGGTGGGCTAATGAGCTTTCCTTTAAATATATGATTTGTTATTATCCTCGATTGATCACGTGATACTTATTAGAATTTATAAAGAGTTATTAATATGCTAACAGACAAATGAGTGATGACATTATTTACTGAGCCAATGGTTACTGACTTCTTACTTGATTAGTATGATTATTGAAATGCATGCTACTGATTCATTATTATTATTACTATTTACTGATTTATTGTCACTTACGAATTTACTGTTACTACTGCAAGTTTATAGATGCCAATATTGTTATCAACGACATAGATTTATAATATTACACTGATACTGAAACTGATGCTACTACTGGTATACTGTTATTATTGTTGTTATTATTATTGATTCACTGTATTATTTACTGATTGATTGATTATATGGCATATTGAGCTTGTGATTACGATATTGCACTGATACTAATATATAATGTGATTATTGTTATTAGTTTACAACATTGATATTACTACATATGGTTTACTGTATTATATGATTTACAATAGCATTTATCTATATGATTTATTTATTGATTGTCACTAATTGATAATACAAATACAATGACTTCTTTATGGTTTCAACATCTGTACTGATTTATTGATTTTTACAATGTACTATTTTACTGATTTTCATATTATACTATTTACTATTTTCATATTCTACTATTATTGCATGTGAGATTTACTGTTTCTCCACATATTCGTGATTATATAAATATTATTGTTATGATTTAGCTGCTGACATGCATATTACTTCTTTATCGTGTTTTAAATTTAATTATAATATTTTGGTGACCTATTGGGCTATTTAGCTTATTATATGTGGTTTGAATGACTTCAGGTCATGACAAGGGAGCAAGAGTGTAAGATTGATTAGAATTCCTTAGGTTATGTTCCTTTTTGTTTTAGTTATTCTTTTGTGTTTAAGAATGAAAGGTTGTTTTATGATTGTATGATTCCTGAGTATTATATATGATTTTTGAGAAATGAATAAAGATGCATATGGATGTTTTAATCAATAGAATTTGCTTCTGTTGATATTTGATTTTTTTACTGATAAATAAAATTAGAAAGCTCTTGTTGTCATATATTAAAATATAAAAGAAAGAACTTTTCCAAATTAGATTATGGAGCATTACATAGGCTATGAATCCCATGCAACACTTTCTGTAGCTAGATCAAAGGATGTCAATGGCGACTTAACGATATGCATAAATAGTGAGTAACCTAAGTAGGCCGATCCAAACTAAGATGAGGGATTCCTAAGAGTTTGAATGCACTATACGAGTTCTTCAATGCAGATGTCTAGGATGACTCCTTGATCTAATCAATCAAGATAAGTCACCTTTCATGTTGGGTAGTGCTTTTAGAGGGGGTTATGATTGCTTTAGCCAAGTTTTCTTATTGAAACCTAGTCCCTCCTCCCTCCCTCCCTCCCCCCTCCGTTTTTTTCCCTCCCCCAGTCCCCCCTCATATTTAAGCAAAGATTAGGGACTCAGAAAGTTCACATGAGTAATGTCGTGTCTTGATCTCATCCATTGAAACCACAATCCACAAATTGAATCCATTTATGCTGTTTCTCTCCCTGATTCCCTCTTCTTCTTCTTACTATTTTTCTTCAATGATCCTTGAAGATTTGGAGGCAAAGGTTTGCTCTTTATACAACTCGCCATCAATGAGTCAGGATTTTGATTAGTTCTTCTTCCTTGTATTTTCTTCTTGAAACTTTCGTTTGATTTGAAGGCATTAAATTTAGCCATTTTGGATTGCGGAATGCCTCCTTTTGTGGTTTTGTTGCAGAGTTTGTTCTGTCTAGTTTGATAGCTTGTTACGCTGTTTTAATGGAGGATTTTTCTAGGAATTATGATCTCTTTGTTAAAAGACAGGATTTCTTATCAAAATTGTATTTTTTTGCTATCGGAAAGAATAGGATGGCTGAAAGGATTTGGCTTTTTGGGGTTTTTTATGTTTTGTTGCAGAGTTTTTTGATGATTTCGTTGCTCTGTTTGAATGGAAGAGTTTCATGGTTTATGACCTCTTTGTTAAGAAATAGAAATTCTTATCAAAATTATATCTTTTCTTACAGTGAGCAATAGAAAGTTCAACTCGGGATTTCATTTTTGAATCAATCCGTATGGGATTACCCTTCTCATGCCCTGAAGGCGAAGGAGAGGCATTCAACAACAGCTTTGAATCTCTCCTCTATAAAAGATCCAACCTTCGTTCTCTATGTTCCAATTGCTGCGACTCGGAGCCCTCTCCAATGACTTTTGGATCTGGGAAGCTTATTATTGAGGAGTCTGTAACAGTCGAAAGAAGAGAAACTGAACCACTCCAAATGGAAACAAAGATTTCCATTAAGAGCCCTTCGGACGAAGATAATAGCAGCAGCAAAGAAAGCCCATTGAAGCCCTCCAGGTTCAGTCAAGAAGCTCTTGTCATACCCCGGCTCAAACTTGGCTGCCTTAAACACGAAGCTGCTTTGAAATTGCAGAAGGTATACAAAAGCTTCAGAACAAGAAGACAACTTGCTGATTGCGCTGTTTTGGTGGAACAAAGCTGGTCTCTTTTTTAATTAGAATCACAAAGTTGTTTGATTATAAGATTCTCTTCAACTATCACTTTAATTTTAATTTGCGTTTTTCTTGCTAAATCAAGGTGGAAATTGTTGGATTTTGCATTGCTTAAGAGAAGCTCAATATCATTTTTCGAGATTAAAAAGACTGAGTCTATTGTTTCCAAGTGGTCAAGAGCAAGAACCAGGGCAGCTAAGGTATCTATCCACTCAGTTGTAAGATGATGTTTCAATCTAATGTTCATACATAAAAATCTCTTTTTTCTTCGTTTTTGGCTAGGTTGGCAAAGGTTTATCCAAGAATGGAAGGGCTAGAAAGCTAGCATTACAGCACTGGCTTGAAGCAGTAAGTATTCAGAACAAGAAGAACCCTCTCTTTCTCCTTCTTTAATTTGCAACATGGCATTCATAGATTTTTCCTGCAATTTTGAAATCAGATTGACCCTCGTCATCGATACGGCCATAACCTTCAGTTCTACTACGAGTGCTGGCTTCGCTGCGAGAGCAATCAGCCTTTCTTCTACTGGTAGATTGATAAGTTTATTCACTCATCACAGCTTTTGCAGACAAACTATGGCTGCTTGAATTATTCTGTGCTAAAGATTAATTGTTAAAAATATACAGGCTCGACGTAGGAGAGGGGAAGGAGATTAACCTGAATGAGTGTCTAAGATCAACGCTTCAACAGCAGTGTATCAGATATCTTGGTCCTGTAAGTAGTCTTCTTTAAGCAGCAAAGCCTGTTTGCACCAATAAGGTGGCAAGAATAGCTAAAAGAGGATATTTTACTTCTGCAGAAAGAGAGAGAGGCTTATGAGGTTATTGTTGAAGATGGTAAACTCATCTACAAGAAGAGCAGGGAGTGCTTGGACACAACTGGAGGGCCAATAGATTCAAAATGGATATTTGTTCTTGGCACGCTCAAGAATTTATACGTCGGCCAGGTAAACTTAAAATTTTTGTGCTAAAAAATCGCTTTAAGAAGCAGTACTAAAAGCCATCCCAAACGAAGCCTTGGGTTCTTTCAAAACATTTGTTATTCTCATATTCATCATTGTCATTATTATACTTATCTCAATTATTTGGAGCTAGTTTGTGAATTTGCTTTCTTTATCATACAACTTCTATCCAATCAGTCGAAATCGTCAATGATTTTTTGCTACTTTATCTTCTGATATCTCATTCATCAATCCATTATTTTCTGGTATTCTTTCCAATATATACTATTCTGAACTATTGTGGTAATGGCCTTGATGATTACAGAAAAAGAAAGGCATGTTTCAGCACTCTAGTTTTCTAGCTGGGGGAGCTACTTCTGCAGCTGGAAGTTTAGTTGTAGAAAATGGAGTTCTGAAGGTAAAATTAACTAAACTCTCCATAATTTTCTCCCTGCGCCCATAATTTTTTTGATAAACCAGAATACTAAACTGATCTCAGATTTTTTTCCCCCAGGCTGTATGGCCTCATAGTGGGCATTACCGCCCAACCGAAGAAAACTTTGAAGAGTTCATGAGCTTCCTAAACGAAAACAATGTAGATCTTAGTGATCTTAAGGTTAATCACAATCTTTTCTGTCTTACAGCTCGTGATAATAATCCAAAGATATGTTAATCTCTCAACATTTGTTCCCATCTGTGCAGAAAGCCCCAGCTGAAGATGAAAATGAATGGGGAAGAAGACTTCAAAGCCCTCCCTCAGAACCAGACTTGATCGAAAGAAATATCTATTCCCAGTCTCAACTTGAAGAAGCACAGCTACCATCAAATACGTCAAATGATTTGGATCTTAAATCTGCTTGTGAACCAAAGCAGAAAAGGTTCAATGACAGAACAATAGCAGAAGTAGAAAATAGTTGCGAAGCATCAAATCATTCACATGAGACAATTGAAAATTCCAGAGCTGGTTCTTCGCTTTACAAAAGAAGATTTGGGTTCCACAGCCCGAATCTTTTCATCCAGCAGGACGATGTGGTCAAAGAAATATTACCAAAGGAAGAAATTCTTCTAAGGTTTTATAACAAGGAAGGGATGAAATCATATCAGTTAGGAGAACAATTATCTTTCAAATGGACTACAGGTGCTGGGCCTCGCATTGGCTGTGTGAGGGACTGTCCTTATGAGCTCCAGTTTCGAGCACTGGAACAAGTTAATTTATCTCCCAGAGGAAGTGAGAGTTCCAGGCCGTTTAGTTCATCCATGGTTATACGAAGCCCAAGGTCAAAGATGCAGGAATCATCTACACTGCACAAGAGTTTATTACAGAATCTAATAGCAAGGGATAGGATCTGAACGTGTTTAAATGTCTAGAAGATGAGATGATGTGGCTTATTTTTGTAGAGGTAGAAGAGATCACTGTAATTACAAGAAGCTTTTTTGGTTGGATTATAAAAAGAGGGATTTACATATGTAGCACTCAAAGTATTAGAATTTTTATATTTGATATCTAGATTTCATTGTTTCCATACATAATGTGAAACACTTTAAGTAAAAAGAAATTAAACTCTTAAACATCGAGAGTTTAAACTCTTAAACTCTGAAACACTTTAAGCGTGCTCATCCAAGCGAAATCCTGGGATTGGTGACCTTCTAGGAAGTTATCCCAACATGACAAAATCGTGAGGCCCTTAAGCCAAAGCAGATAATATCTCAATAGTTAAGGAGTTTGAGTTGTTACATATAACACTAAAATCATTAAAATGAAATAAAAAATTATACCTCTCATTAGCATCCTGTCATTTGTCCTTGTGTCGCCAATCTCATAACCTTTCATCATTGGATCCATATGATGCAATCGAGAGAGATGGAGTGATAGGAGCAAGAGACAACTCACCATATATTGAGAAAGATATGGACGAGTTGCGGGGTTTGTGAGCTGGCTCGAGCTTGGCTTGATAAATGGTTCGTGAGCCTAGCTTGATGAGCTAATGAACCAAGCTTGAACTAGTCCCGACTTGACTCGTAAACTATTGAGTTGACTCATTTAGAAAATATTAATATAAAATATATTAGAATTCAAGATTTTAAATACAAAATTGTTAAAAATATTTAAAATTATATCCTAATTTCTTATAGTAAGTAATTTATTATTATTATTCTTATAATTTCTTATTTTATTATAATAATTACTTAAATCATAATTATTTTTTTTTATTTCATAATAAACGATTAAGCTCGATACCCGGCTCAAACTTATAGAATAAAGTTGAAGTTTGAACTCGAACTCGATTAATTCAAATTCAAGCTCAAGTTAGAGGTAACACAAACTTGACTCGACTCATAACACAAACTTGACTCGACTCATTTACACCTTGAGTTTATAGTTGTTTATGTCTCAAAGAATACTAAAGGATCTGCTGCTGAAATAACTATTTGCAAGAAAAAAGGATAATCGATTACTTGTTGTTTATAAAGAAACAAACATTTTGGAGCTTGTCCGCACCACACTTTTCGTGCTCTCTCCGCATTATTAACAACCATGGATTTCTTTAGCTTGTCTTTGGCTTGCATAGACAAAAAGTGGGGGTGTCAATATTTGACACAACATAAAAACCTAATTCGAACCCGTCTCAAAAAATTCAGGTTAGGGTCAACCTATTTTGCAAACGGGACAGGTTCGGGTTGACCCAGAAACCCAAACTCAACCCGGGTTAACCCAAGGAAATCGCTCGTGAGTCACGTCTGCGCTGACACGGCTAGTCCCATCCCATCCCCATCTGCACTAACATGGCTCTTCTTGTCCCGTCCGCTACCGCTATCGAGTGGTTGCCATTCATGCACAGTTGGATCAAAAGCAACAACGATGACGAGCCGACCTCGCCGTTCACCTAAAAGTTGGATAGGAAGCAACAATGTCGACTCGCCGCCGACGAGGAGCTTATTGTTTTGTTTTTTGTAGTTGGATCGAAAACAACAATGACATCAGGAGGGAGCTCGTTGTCCACCTACTCAAAACGAGTCTGCGGGTTGGATCAGGCCAACCTTGTGACCCATAGGAGTATGGTTTGAGTTAAAATACATGACTTTATTCGCAAAAAACGAGTCGAGTTCTAGTTGGGTCAACTGACCTGTTTAAAAAAACGGGTTGGGTTTGATGAGGTCATCGACAGACATTTTAGGCAGGTTTATCGGCGGAAGAATCGTAGATCGACGGCTACGATCGGGAGTTTATATTTTTGATGTTATCATGTCATTTTATGTTATTTTATTTTGTGTGTCTTTTATTTCATGTACTAGTGACGATTTCGCCCTTATATAGGCGTAGTGTTTATTGTAGCCCAAGGGGCATGTGAGTCTTTTTTTTTTTCATGCTTTGAGACCTTTATAAAGGGGTCTCTTCTTGTTGTATGAGGTTAATGATTGATTAATGAAAATTTCTGAATTTCTTCTTTGTCTTCTTGCTTGAGAGCTTGAGAGAAACTCATCGAAAATCTGAAATTCAAATTTCAGATTTTTCTTCTTACTCCTCTCTAGCTCTTGGCCGAACCCCTCCCTTGTTTTCTTCCCGCCTTGCTTCAATGTTGAATGGCGGATCCGGAGCTTGAGTGGGGGTTAGTTTTCCACGCCGACGGGAGCATCGATATCTAACGCTCTCCTTGCTTCGACGTAGGATTTGAAGACGAAGCCACAATCGAAGAGTACTTGGAGCGAGTCGTCCCAATCCTCGCAAGTATTTTCGACCGACAATTTCGTGGTTGCACTTGGACGATCATTGGACGCCATCCGCCACCACCTTCTTCGGTGAACACCTTTCCGGCAACAAAGTCTTTCGTCGCCTTCATCGTAGTGGTGCTCTTCATCCTCGCATGGTTCTTTCTTCTCCGCTAAAAGAGTGAACAAGAGGGAGAGAAAGGGTACTCAAGGTGAACTTCTTTATTATTAATTGTGGGATTTTTGTTATGAGCATGTACGTGTTTCCTTTATCTTTGAATGATATGATCGGTTTGGTTAACTCAAAGCACATCTTCGCCTAAGCAAGTTAACTACTTTGAACGATTTAACCCTTTACTTTTGTTGGTAATTAAAATTTGTTATGACACGCTTTGAATAATCTTTATTTTAATTTCCGAACGCAATTCCTACATTGATTCACATCAGGGTTTGTGATAGGTCAACTTATGTAGGGTTAGTTTCATGTTAGACTCAAATCAAATGCGTGACTCGATTTTGATAGACCTAATGAAATGGTCGTTTACTACAAAATCAGGGGGGCAGAAGCGTAAATTTATGTGTCGTTTACTACATAAGTACATATTGGATTCATTAGGGTTTCTGGGCTTCTTAAAGTTGTCAAGGATATTCGCGTTCGCAGCCGCTGTGTTTCCTATTTCCTACGGGTATAGCGAAGAACGAGTAGCGAGGTTCGCATGCCTTTCTCTTCTTTTATCGTCTTCTAAATTGTTTGTTCCATTTCTCTTATTTTTATCCTATTTATCTGATTTTTTCGTAGTTTGTTTCACCGATTTTTTTCATGTCTTTTGTGTGTTTTTTATCAAATCAAGTTAAGTTTTAGGTGTTTTCTCCATTCGTATCATAATTTAATCGTTTGTTTTTTTTTTTTTTTTTGGATGCAAAGGAAAACATTGGTGCCCTAGATAAACCAATTAATTGAACGATCACTTCTCATATGCCTCACAGATTAGATTTTGATAAATTTTGAAATTTTGGTGTTACCTAGTGCAATTTGAGTGGCAGATCAATTGACCTATTGACCCTGCTTCGTTTATTCATCATTCTATTTTGTCTTTTAGGTTATTTATCCGCTATTGGAGGAGATTTTATTGCTAGTTTCGTTCAGTGGGACTTTATGTTATTTTAATGGACGGAGTGGCATTCTTTTTGATATTCTACAGTTATCGTAATAGTTAGATTATGATATTTGAATGTGTTTGGTTAAGATTGTAAATCTGATTTCAAATAAAATGGATAGAAAGCATGTGACATTGGTGTGATATATTGTGGCATTTTATTGCAATTTTTTTTAATTTTACTTGTTAATTAACTGGGTTTATATCCTATGCCAGTCATACAAAACACTTTAGGTGGTTTGACTCTTCTCCACAAACCTGATCTTTTTTTCTTCCAAAAAAATGCTTTGATCGAGCCCGTTCGACCGGACTTTGCAGTCTGAGAATCAATTAACTCCATTTGTCTGATTGGGTTGTCTTGTTTATGTCATATCTTTGTTTGATCTGCTTCATTTATGTTGTTTTCGGCTTGATGTAAAGGGAAAATTGTCATTTATGCTCTATGGCAAGATACCATGATTTTTTAATGTCATTTATAACATTATTTGTTGAATGAAATCCTTTTTATTTTTCACTCAAAATTTTTGCAAGTCTCAGTTTGCATGGGTTTGTTGGGATGCCATCTATTCCTGAGTGTATGAACTGTGTGGAACAGCTCATTTCCATTTTCCAATATAAGATTCTCTTTCATGCCTCCAATCAAGGCATCCCCTTTGTTTTTCATTTATTATTGCTCAGCACAAATCCCTTTCACCTGCTATTCGTTGTAGACATTGCTAGACTGACCTCCTCATTGGGGCCCTAACACATACATGGTGGCAATGGGCAATGGGCTTATGTTGAAAGGTCAAGGATGTTGATATGGATGTTCAGGATGATCCATGAAGGTGAAGGTGATGAGGCATTATAGGAAAGTCAAATATGCAATTAAGGGTATTAAGGATGACCCTCCTTCTAGAATTGGAGACAACACGGCATAAAATGTAACAAACAAGGTGGCATAAGAAGGTCATGGAGACGATAATGTGTAGTCAACATGACCCTCCTTTTGAAAATGGAGTGACCATGAAGGTAGTAGACTAGTTGATGTGATAAAATTATAAAGGTGAATGAGGGAAATTGAGATAAAATATCTATTTAAATTTTATAAAGGTTGCATCTAGGTTCATTTGGAATATTCTGAAAGCTAAGATATAAAGAAATTTATAGCTTTGACTATAATTTAAAGTTCAAGTTGATTGCTTCTAATGTTCTCAAATTTGTCCATTCCCCCTTACCTAATATCTTCAAATTGTATAGTTCCCTACTCCCTTCAAAAGAGGGACTATCCTACTGCCTTTTTCACATCACCTTGAAGTTATATCATCCTCCTTTCTTCCACAAAATCTCGTAATAATCTTTTATCATCTGTCAATTATGATTTTTTCAATCTCCTCTCTTTTCAGAAGAGGGATAGTCCCTCAATCACTTGTGAACTTTAGATCTTTCAACCTTCTTCTTTCATGAGAGGGAATATCCATCTATCCCTTAATCTCCCATCAAATTTGTGTCATTCAATTCCCCATTGGATCATATTGATCACTCTTAGTTGCTGATCGGGTCCTTTAATCCTCCATTTTTTTAGGAGTATTGTATCTATCACACCGAATCATTCATCAGCTACATGTTATTCAACCTCCGTTCCTGGCCCTAAATTTCCCACCAATTTTAAGCAATTTAGCCCCCTTCTTTTATGAGAGGGATTATGAACACCCTCAACCACCCATTGACTTTGGGCCTTTCACGAGGGAGACAATATTGATAATTAACATCGGGCCATTTACTTTGGGGCTTTCAAGAGGGAGACAATATTGTTGATTAACTTCAGGCCATTCAATTTGCCTCCTTGTATGAGGGAGACTACTTCAATTTCCCTCCTTATAAGGGAGATTATTTCAACCATCCTTAAATGTTCATTAACCCCAGGTCATTTGGTCATCTCTCCTTTTAAAAGAGGGACTATCCTAGCGGCCTTTTTCACCTTCACATCTCTTCTGTGTTGCCTTGTCTGTAGTCTTTAAGTAATATCATCTCTACTTATAGGAGGATTATCACGCTACACCAATCTTCTCCAATGACATGACATGAATATGACAAATGGCAATGGAAAAGGGCGTGGAGTAGATTGATAAAGCTTTACAGTACTTCATGTATCACTTTATGTGTGACCTTCAGGTTGTTTTATCTCCACATTCAAAAGGAGGATCATTTAGATTACTCTCAATTTGTTTATATAACCTTCCTATCTCTCATTAACTATCATCAAATCATGCCACCATCACCTCTAGCAGAATCATCTTTAACATCCACAATAGCCCCCCCGACCTAATACCACCTCATCAATCACCCCAATGTTATATTGCCTTGGCATCTTGAAAGAGAGATTCTAATACTTGATTTTATTATATCATAAATATTGAAAATATCAATGACACATTAGTGACATGATATTAATGTATTCGTCAAGTTTGAAAAAATATGGCCCTTTGAAATACATAACTAGGCTAGGCCGTATAATTTCTCATTTCAAAATTTTTACATAAAAAATTACATATCTCAGTAATATACTTACTTTCCTAATTGTATGTATTAAAACATTCATAAGTAAAATAATCAATCTCTCTTAATTGGCTTGACTTCAATTTCTCAATAATTATAGAACTTTAACTTGCAATCAATATGAACGAATCTGGGAACCACTCGTTATAGAAAAAAATATTTCAAGATCAGGAATTCAAGCCAATACTTTATAATTTATGACTTATTATTCATAAAAAATTGCAGTCAATTCCCATGCATTCAAGCTAGTTATGAGTAGAGCGCAAGCCTATTTGCTTTTCAATATTGTAATTAAAGCAATTCTACATCAAATATTTGTCACTATGAGTTAAAAAAAAGGATATTTAAATACATATGACTAAAAATATCCGATTTATGTATTTAATACATAAATTTTAATATTTTATTTACAAACATAAGATTGCTAATGAAACCCTTACAAAATTGTCGATGATGCCACAAGTCATGATTAACAAGTGACATATTAAGTGGAAGATGAGAAATGGACCGAGGAAGAGGAGTAGAGGGAGCCGAGGGAGAAGAACAAGAGAAAGAGGAGAACATGGTCAACATATAGAAATAGATTTTAGCTATTCTTATTTTCATATTCTGATTTGGTCTCACTCGGGAATCATAGAAATTTTTTGAATTTTAACTACTTTAACACCTTTGACTGACTATGTTTGCTGGCCAACATCAATTAAAATTTGTATCCGAACAACTTTGACCAATGTTTTGAGATCGACACCCGCCAATAAAATTTGTCGTTTTAACTGTCCTAATTGACTTCCTATCCATGATGCTAGACGTCACCCTTCGTTGCTGATTGACACCTACCGATCAATGTCGAATTGTCAAATTTAGACGTCACCCTTAGTTGATTGATGAGGAAGCCTTTCATCAACATTACCATCCCCTAAAAGCCTTCAATAGTCTAAAAAATTGAGTTGAATTTCTATCTTCCTCGATCTTTTGGAAATGTGAACTTTTGTAATCTCAAGCAAATATTTAGTGGATCTATTCTAAATGGGCAATTCTCATGACTTTTCTTTTTAGATTTCTAGTTTTCTACACGAAAAATTTATGCCCTATGCCCTTCAAACCTTTATAATTTTAATGAAAACTAAAACATAACTACCAATCTATATCATAGTAGATTTTCTAGCAAACAATAATATTCAAATTAAATAATGTTTTATATTATAACATGTTCTGATATCCAACTTTGAAATATATTTGAATTCAATTTCAAAATTTATTTATATTATAGGGAATGTCATAACCTAGGTAAATATAGACTAATTTAATGCATATAAAGTTAAATATATAAATAAATGCCCATGTTCTATAAGGAGTCAATGTCTAATCAGCCATACTAGCTAGGAAAATTCTTTTTGAAATAAGGGGCATAGATGTAATTCTATTATGACAAGGTTCATGGTTGAAGAGGCTATATAATGAACTGATTAGGGTTTTTCAACCTCAGTAGCCACCTTAGTTTTTCCTTCTGGAATAGTGAATATCGAACAATATGTTTAGGGCTGCAAATGAACCGTACCGAGCCGAGTATGTGAGTGCTCATATTTGAGTTCGTTTATTATTAATATTAGCTTTTCAAGTTCGGTTCGTGTTTGATTCGAGCCTTATTGTTTTTGTTTATGTTTGGTTCATTTAAATTAATGGTGTTAATGTTCAGTTCATATTTAATTCGTTTAGTGCTTATTGAGCTTTAAACAAATAAGCCTTAACGAGCTATGTTCGTGAACATATTTAGCGAATTTTTTCACACTATCAAACAAGCAGGTTCATGAACAATTTTAATGAATATTATTGAGCTATCAAATGAGCAAGATCATGAATAAATACATAACTAGTATTTTCGAGCTATCAAATGATTTCTCATAGATTGTTTATTTGTGAATGAAAGCTCATTCACAAATAAACAATCTATGATTCATCTTATATGAATATATTTATTAAGCTTATTAACGAGTTCTAAATCAAACACTAATCGAGCTTCTTATCAAGCTTAATGTTGAGCTTGTTCAAGAGCTTCAAATGATATTGTTCGTGAACATACATGAACCAAACACATTAGTGTTCAAGCTTGTTTATTTAAGGATCGAGTATTAAAAATATTGTTTAAGTTTGTTTGTTTAGTTAAACGATCACAAACGAGCTTTAATTGAACTGAGCAACGAGTAGTTCTTCGAACATTTGGTTCACTTGCAGCCTTAAGTATGTTCTCTCTTTGTCCCAGTTTCTCCTTTATAGGCTGTTTTCTTGGTGGCCCCATGTTTGCTTGTTTTTTTTAAGCTTTTTATGTTTATTTTATTTAATCATCGAAACTGTTTAAGTTTTGCATCAATTTCATTTCCTGTGTTTTATATAATTCTGATTCATTCGAGAGTTTAAATTATTTTCATCATATATCTCTTTTTCACCACGCTTCGTTCATTTTGCGCTGCGCACTCTATTAATTTCTGAGTATGTTTAATATGAATGGAAAGGTGCATTTGAATCAATGTTTTTTTGTCACTGTAAGTACTTTTTCTGATGCTATCTCAGATTTCTGACTACTTGAGTCATTCTAGTGTAACGTTGCTAAGTTTTATCCTTCTTGCGTTATTTTCTCACATTATGCACTGTGTTGCCTTTTGTCATTGATAAAAATGGTTTCTAGCGACCCTATTTCAGGTCCCATTTGAAACGATCTTGTTACTTGTTCCTTCTAGGTAACCTTAGCTCATAGCAGTTAAAAAATTCAAATCTTAAACCTTCTCCTATTAGTTGCACTAGCGGATGTTTGCATTTGGACTTTTATATCTTGCGCTTGTTATGGGAGTGAACCATCCTTTTTGTTCTCTTGGTGAATAATTCGCATATGTTGATTGTTGGTTTGTACTATTGGTGCTAGTAACTTCTTGAGCATAAACTTTTTTTTTTAAGAATGTTTTTTATGTATCCTCTGCACCGTCTTGGTGCCCCATCTTCAAACTTTCTTACTTCACATTGCCTCTGCCTTTTAGTCTTTTGTTTGTCTCTCAAATCTCATGTGCATTATTGTTTTTTTAGGTATTATTTCATTGCTTCATTCTTTATATCTTAGATTGTTTTAAAGTTGTTCAATAGATGAAAATTATTTCTATTAAATGTATCATTTTATTTGTTGGAAATAAATATTTGATGTCTTATAAGTTTGTTAATTAAATGGTTATTGCATGCACATTATATATTTATATATGATATACAACTCATGAGTGCTCTAAGTAGTCAATATGTTGCTTCACTTTGTAACAACAATTTTGGATTTGGGCTAGCCTGGTTATGATTTGGGTTGGAGTCGGATTCGGATATACTCAAGTGACTCGAAAACAAAAAAAATTGACTTATTTAATTACTTATATTTTAGTGAAATCAATCTTTATCCTAAAAAAGTGAATTGCATGATTTGAGGAGATTACCCTGATTGTTGGAGAGGATCCGAATCTATGAAGAAATAGCATCTTATTAATTTATTGTATCATTTTGAGATTGTGGGACCCCTTTTTTTCCTTGCTAACCTGTTTTTTTTTTTTTTCTGTTTTAATTTAATCGTGATTCTTTTCACTGGAGATTGTGGTGCCGAATGTTGGCCATTAAAAGAGAAGCATAATACTAAGTTAAGTGCTGCAGAGATGAGGATGCTTAGGTGGATGAGTGGCTTTACCCTTAGAAATAAGATACAAAATGAGCATATTCGTGAAATGGTTGGAGTAGCTCCTGTGGAAGATAAGATTAGAGAGAGTCGCCTTAGATGGTTTGGTCACATTAAACGGAGGCTTTCCGATGATCCAGTTAGGAAAGTTGAGGTATTAGATTTGACTTATATTAAGAAAGGTAGATGTAGACCTAAAAAGACTTAGAATATATTAGAAATGATCTTTCTTTATTAGATTTAAATGAGAATTTGACTTTTAACATGACACAATGATGAAAAAGATTCATGTAACTGACCCCACGGAGTGGGAGAAAATTTGATGTTGTTGTTGTTGTGAACTTTCTACCCATGATTCATTCAAATTTCAACCGATTGAAAATATTATAGCACAGTATATTTGGCTTATGCTCTTGAACTTAACGTTGCTGCTGGTGCAGAAGATGGATTCTCAGGTGAAGCTTGCTGTTGTTGTGAAGGTGATGGGGAGAACTGGTTCTAGAGGTCAGGTTACCCAAGTCCGGGTCAAATTTATGGACGATCCAAATCGATTGATCATGAGAAATGTCAAGGGTCCTGTAAGAGAGGGAGATATCCTTACCCTCCTTGAATCTGAAAGAGAAGCCAGGAGGCTTCGTTGATCCTTCTCCATCTGTTTCTGCTTATGTTTTGGCCAACCTTTTGTTTAAATTTTGGTGAGTGTTGTCTCCCTGCTACTCTGCACTCATAAATATTAAATATTTATGCATTAGAAAAGCTTAAAGCTATGTTTGTTTTGGATTATGTGACATAAATTTCATTTTAAGCTTTTCAGTACATTCTGGAGTATTTATTCTTAATTTCAGCATCGGAATTTGTTGGATCTTAGCCAATGGCTGGCTGATTTTCCAAATATAAATATATAATGTTTGTTGTTTCAAATGAGGTTTTCAAAATTTAGCTGTTACTATTCTTTATTTATGATAAATATATGTGAAGAGTTTTGTTAGTTTTTTAATAGACTTGTATCCATGTTATGGACTTGAAGATGAAATCAGCAAGAAAAGATAATAAAAATAGTAGAAATTGAGAAATGATGGCTGATTTTTTTATTAGTAGTTCAACACTAGAGCAAAATGTAATGATCTATTATTTGTGAGGCAGATTGTCTTTTCCACTTAACCTAGGCAATGCTAGTAAGTCCTCAAGAAAATTCAAAAAAAAAAAAAAAAGAAATCTACAGCTAACTCTTGAAATAAAACATGAAAAACTAAGTCTAGAATCAACTATAATTAAACTCTCTAATTTTCCCCAAAAGCAGCCCCCTTAATTAATGTCCATCTCTTTCTTCATTTTAAAATTAGAGTTCTTTCCTTTTTTTTTTTTTCCATCTTATTTTTTTACTTAGTATATTTAATCAAAGCTTTGTTGAGCCCACAAGTGGGGCTGAACTTGTTGCCTGAATTGGCCCTAGCTGGGCAGGCGTTGGGGTCAGCTGATTGGGCCTCTCCCTCATAACAATACTCCCCTCCTCAAAATCTATCTTGTCCTCAAAGTGGAAGACTGGGAATTGTCTTATGATTGTCTCGTATGACTCCCATATGTTGTCATGCTTGGGCACATCCTCCAACTTGATTAGCACGCGCACCCCCGCTACTTCCAGAGGTTCCAAAATGACCTTCATATCCTCTATCAAAGTCGGAAGTATTGATGACATCATGTGCTATCCTTTCACATTCCTTAATTGTGAGACATGAAAGACTGGTGCAAAGATGATGAGGGTGGTAGCCTTAAGCAATAGGCTATCGCTCCAATGCACTCCAATATCTCATAAGATCCAAAGTATTATGGGGATAATTTCTCATTCATCCTTCTAGATATTGTTTTTTTGCTTGCAGAGGGCCTTAATTTTAAGTAAATTGTATCTCCGGGCTCAAAGTTTACTTCTCTCATGTGCTCATCAATCTTCCTCTTCATGATTTGTTGGGCTCTCAAAAAATTTCCCTTGAACTCAAATAATACCCTGTTCCTCTCCTCTAAGTACTGCTCTACACTGGACACAGGCATGGTGCTATGCCCATAATGAAAATCATATGGGGTGGATTTCTCCTATAGAGAATCCTCGGAGTGGTCTTCGCTGTTGAATGGTATGAAGTATTGTGCCAATACTTTGCCCAAGCAAGCCACCTTGCCCAACTCTTTGGCGTGTCAGATCCAAAATATCTCAAATATGTTTATATGCTTATATTGGTCACTTCTATATGACCATCTGTTTGGGGGTGATAGGTTGTACTTCTCTTTAGAACTATTCCTTGTAATTGAAACAACTCTCTCGAGAAGTAGCTAAGGAACACATTATCCCTATCTGTCATAATGGCCTTTGGAACTCCATCCAGGCACACCGCATCCTTTATGAAGATAGTAACCATAGTAATAATCATATAATGGTGCCTCAAGGGAATGAAGTGTGCATATTTGCTCAAACAATCCAGTACTACTAGTATCACCGAAAACCCCTCGGATAGTGGCAATACCTCGATGAAGTCCATCATCACCTTGTCTCATACCCTCTCCGGTAGGGCTAGGCGTTGTAGTAACCCTGTTGGCGATATGACCTGGTACTTGTGCCTTTGGCACACATTGAATTTGGCTACCCAATCCTCTAAATCACGGCGCATCCCCAACCAATATAATTTTGCTTCTAAACGACTGTAGGTTTTCAACGCTCATGAATGCACTCCCACTGCACTGCCATGAAATTCCTATAGCAGCTTGGGAATGTATCCTGATCCCTTTGATAGAATAAATCTTTCGTGATATAGAAGCTGGACTTCTCTCAGCATGTAGCCAGGATGACTATTCGGGTTCTGCAGTAACTCATCCCTGATCTTCCTTAGTCTCTCATCATATTCACTCTCATGTTTCAACTTTTCCCAATCTGGGACTAGGGGTACTGACAAAGCTGCTAACTGAGGCTTATCGATTCTCCTGGATAAGACAACCTGTTTTGTTTCTAAGCTCGGGCGGTACTGACTCTCAAAATCATATCCAGTAGTTTGGATAGCCATCGTTGATGCTCTTAAGTGATCATCCGTTGTTCTAGCAAATGCTTCAGGCTCCTCTTATCTGTTCTGACTAGGAAGTGTTGCCCCAATAAATAGAGTCGCCGCTTCTGAATGGCTTAGACAATAGCCATCAGTTCTCTCTCGCACATTAACTTAAGCCTTGCCCTGGCAGTGAGCACTTGGCTGAAATAGGCAATTGATCGCTGATCCTAAATGAGTACTGCATCTAGTCCTTATCCTGATGCATTTGTCTCCACCACAAACGGTCTGCTGAAGTTAGGACGTGCTAACACCGATACACTAGTCATCACTTTCTTCAATTGCTCAAAAGCCTGTGTAGCCATCTCCCCCACTTGAAGCTATCCTTTTTCAAGAAGTTTCAAATTTGAATATGCCTCGAGATTTGTGCATGATTATGACGGTTTTTTTGTGACATATCAAACTGGAATTTTTTACTAGAAAATTATTTTAAAAAACATAAAGAAAGCTGTTCCAAATGAAACCTTAATTTATTTATCCTCCCTATTTGGACTTCTTTGGAAAAGCAGCTTTATTTGTCATTGATAGTTTCCTGAGCAGCGTAGTGATTCTTTAATGAGTTAGTCAATAGAATCACTTGGACTTGTGATTTACCAATGCCACACTCCAAAATTTGAAATCAAAGTCCAAAGACAGAATAAATAAGAGGAGAACATGTAGGGAAATTCTATTTTGACCCCCCTGCGAGCCATTGAAGTTTTGTTTACAGTAGTTTCAAACAAATTACAATGTAGTTACACTAATTATTCAATTACAAGCAAAATACCCACTAATCATAACAATTCCCTACACTAATATAAAAAACTCAGATTAATGCAATACAAACTATTCGAATATGACACTAATATCAAAACAAATATAAGAATATTCAAACTCATCCTAATACCAAAATATTTTAACATAGTTTCCTTATATAGTAATTGCTTGAATTAAAATTTCTTGTCTTTTAGTCTTCTAGCTGTAAGCTATACTTCTTTGTTTCTTAGCTCATGCGGTATTGAATCTCAAAATCATATCTCAATAACTTGAGTAACCATTGTTGATGCTCTTTAGTGACCATCCATTGTTCTAGCAAATACTTCAGACCCCTCTAATCTATTTTGACTAGGAAGTGTTGCCCCAATAATTAGGGTCGCCACTTCTGAATGGATATGTCATTTGCCATCAGTTATCTCTCGTACACTGACTTGAGCCTTGCCTTGGCTATGAGCACCTCGCTGAAATAGGAGATTGATCATTGATCGTAAATATGTATTGGCCCCAATCCTTATCTGATACATCTATCTCCACCACAAACTGTTTGTGTAAGTTAGGAAGTGCTAACACCGATACACTAGTCATTACTTTCTTCAACTGCACGAAAGCCTGTGTAGCCGCCTCCCCCACTACAAGCTGTCCTTTTTCATAAAGTTTTCAATTTGAATATGCACCTAGATTTGTGCACGATCGAGATGATTTTTTGTAACATATCAAACTCAAAATTTTACTAGAATATTATTTCAAAAAGCATAAAAGATGTTGTCCCAACTGAAACCATAATTTGTTTATTCTCCTAATTTGGTCTTCTTTGGAACAACAGCTTTATATGTCATTGATTATTTCCTGAAACAACATAGTGATTCTTTGAGGAGTTAGCCAATAATTGTAAACCATTTGGACTTATGATTTTCTAATGCCACACTCGAAAATTTGAAATCAGAGTCCAAAGACAGAAGAAATAAGAGGAGAACTTGCAGGGAAATTCTATCTTGGCCCCCTGCGAGCCATTGAAGTTTTATTTATAGAAGTTTCAAACCAAATACAAAGTAGTTACACACTAAATATTCAATTACAAGCAATATACCCACTAATCATAACAATTGCCTACACTAATATTGAAAATTTAGATTAAAATATCATCATACAAATTGTATCAGGATGAGTTTAAATACTGCTAAATTTATCTTGCAATTAGTGTAGTGCAAATTCTTCAAATATAACTCATCATGATACCATTTGTATTAAGATATTCTAACCAAGTTTTCTTCTACAATAATTGCTTAAATGAAAATTGCTTGTCTTTTATTCTTCTAGTTCACCTTGCTGCTGCTATTTTTCCTCCACTATTTCCATTTAATATTGATCTTTCATCACCTCAAACAGAAAAATTACCTAAGTACTGCTGCTGCTATTCTTTCTACTACCACTCTGATTTTGATTGCTCATAACTCTCATAATAGAGTCCTTCGTCCCCACCGTTCTACAACTCAGAAAATCTCTCAGAACAAATGGTGCACAGCTGCGAGCTTTATTCTCACCACTTTCCTTACTTTTATCTTCAGTAAGCTGCCTCCCATTCTCCACATGAACAATTTCTTCATAGCTGAGTTTCTCTACTCTCTTCATCTCCTCCTTTGAAGAATCTATCTTGAAAACTGCAGTTTTCCTTTGGGCTTCTTCCGAGCATGAATTCGATGTTTCTATTGGCGACTGTTCCTTTAATTCTGTAGGATGCTTTAGAGAAGCAGTTTTTTCTCCCTGCAATGTTTCACCTGGCATTCTTAAAATCGTAGGAGCAGCCGACTTTGCTTCTTCCTTTAACTTCTTAAAGATTTTGATGGGAGAGAGGAGAGATCCTTTTAATACATACTCACAGTAGCAGGTGGGCATGATGAGGTCATCGTCGGTGAGGTCCTGCCATATATAACCGGTTTTGTACTTCCTGTAATATTAGTATTAATTTAAATAATTTGTTATCTATTTCATGATAGAATGTTACATAGTAGTGGATGACGTCGAACTAAGGCTTCGTTAGGGACGGTTTTTTTTTTTCTATTTTTTAAAACAGTTTTTTATGCAAAAATTTTAATTTTTCTAGATAGCTATTTTAAGAAGAAATAAAAAGCAGTCCCAAATGAAGCCTAAGTTAACCCGTAAAGAAGAAGAAACTTGCTGCATTAAGATGCTAAGCGATTAGTGAGCAACCTCTTGTATGACCAAGTAAAGGATTCCGGCATTTCTTTTCCCCTGAGCTCAGATAGCCATATCTTAAAATCTAATCATGTTATCAATTTCATATAAACAAAGTAAGAAATTTATTAAACAAAATAATCAATTAAGAGAGAGAGAGAGAGAGAGAGAGAGAGAGAGAGG
>NW_021319315.1:1585847-1588634 GCF_001605985.2 Dendrobium catenatum | reverse complement strand
CTCTGACCGGACGTAGAGCTACGTTCGGCCGCCAATAACATGTCGCCACGTGCTCTTACTCTTTATCGCGCGGCCCGACGACTTGACCCGGAGCGGAACCCGGGAATGCTATGTTCGCGATTTTCTCGGTATTGCTCGGTATTTGCTCAGTATTTGCTAGGTATTGCTTTGCAAAAATGAGAAATACCGCTCTGTGATTTGCTCGGTATTGCTAGGTATTTGCTCGGTATTGGTTATTGCCGAGCAAAATCGACTAATACCTAGCAATACCGAGCAATCTTGGGTCCGTTCCGGATTCGGTTGTTGGGGTGTGCGGTAAATAATGAAAACACATTGCGCGATTCTACTGACGGACGAACGTAGAGTTGCGTACGTTCACCGGACCAAATAAAAGTTCCTGGCAATGGGCTTACCAAAACTTCCTAAACTATCACAAAAAAATCTCACCTCACTCATTGCCAAAGTTGATTTTGGACATACATCTTTATTGCCAATCAATTTTACTAGACCTTGCAAAACTCCAGACTTGTTGCATTAATTTTCTCTATCATACTGAAAATGAGGGTTCAGAAAATAAGCTGCTGAATGTATCCCTTGTCTTAGTTGATTATCCCAGAATGGGGAGTGATAAATATAAAATATGATGATGAATTATTTCTCTTTTGAACCATGACGCTGGGAGTGTCCTTTTCATTTTATTCCTTTTCATGCTATAAAGAACAATTATTGTGTTGATTCATGTGCATAGTGTTTTCGGCCTCCTGGTTAAAAAGATAAAATATAATTGCAAAGCTACTAAAGTTTTTTTTTTGTGCCCTTAAGTGAATTTGTATTAGACAGTAGTAGTTCGGCAGTGGTCGGCGGCTAGGCGGTGGTCTGGCGACAGTTGAGTGGAAATATGCAGGCGGGTGGTGGTTCGACGATGGTCGAGCGGAAGTCATTCGACGACCAGCAGTGGATCAAAGTCTGGCGGTGGTCGGTTTATGGACGGTGGTCTGACAATGGTTGGGTGGACGTCCAGCGGTGGTCGGTGGTCGGGTGGAAGTACGGTGGGAGTCGGTGGCTACGGGGAAGTTTGGCAGCGCTAGGCAGCAAGGCAGTGGTCCAACGACAGTGGATCAAAGTCTGGCGGCAGTCGGTTTCTGGACGGTGGTCTGACAATGGTTGGGTGGACGTCTAGCGGTGGTCGGTGGTCGGGTGGAAGTACGGTGGGAGTCGGTGGCTACGGGGAAGTTTGGCAGCGCTAGGCAGCAAGGCAGTGGTCCAACGACAGTTGACGGAGTTTCGCCAGTGGTGGTGTCGGAGTTCTTGAATCCTAGAGCTCTCTACAATCTCAAGCCAAAGGTCTACCCCGCATGTAGAGAGTGAGGTTCTATTTATAAATTTTTTAGTGGCATACCCCATAAATATGAAGAAGATTTGGGTTAGATTTGGAGTGCTACATTTGACAGTTGATATTAATCTCCTCAATTATAGAGCGTTTGCCAAGCAATTATGTGTTTAAATGATGCCAGAATTAAGGGTTCTTGGGCTCGTTGGATTGGTCTCGTCGATCCGCTCAATTTGACTATAAGCATGTTATATTTGGATATCATTTTATCATCAAATTTAGACTTTTAATCTTCCAAATAAGCTTCGAGCCCCTGATTTGGACCCATTTGAGCTCAGATTGACTGTTTTGGGTGTCATTGGGTTCGTCTCTTCAAGACATTCAGTTTGATTATAAGTTTGTTGAAATTGGAGTTTAGATGGTCCCAAATTTAGTTTTGGAACTTTCAAATTTTAATATAACTCGAGATTTGTGCGATCAAGATGATTTTTGTTACGTATCAAACTCAAAAAATGTTACTAAAAATTATTTTAGAAAGCATAAAGAAAACTTTCCCAAACTAAACCTTAATTTGTTTATTCTCCCCATAAGGTCTTCTTTGGAACATCAACTTTATCTTTCATTGATAGTTTTCTGAAACAACATAGTGATTCTTTGAGGGGTTAGCCAATAATTATCAATCACTTAAACTTGTGATTTGCCAATTCCACACTCCAAAATTTGATATCAGAGTCCAGAGACAGAAGAACCAAGAGAAGAACATGCAGGGAAATTCTATCTTGGCCCCCCTGCGAGCCATTGAAGTTTTATTTATAGAAGTTTCAAACCAATTACAATGTAGTTACACTAATTATTCAATTACAAGCAAAATACCCACTAATCATAACAATTTCCTACACTAGTATAGAAAACTTAGATTAAAGCAATACAAACTCTTCTATTATAACATTACAAAAAATTCCTCCGTCATTTCACCTGCATAGACATGTTGCAAGAGAGTTGTCTTTCCCGTACCACCATGGCCCACTATAGATAGAAGAGAAATGTTTCTGTGCCAACTTGTCCGATGCTCATTTGATGGCTTCCTCAACCACTGCATAACAAACTCCATAGCCTCGCCTCTACCGATGAGAGCATTTGTAGGCAAGGATCCTGTTTCACGTGGTTCGAACAACTCACGCTGCTTCTCCTGCTGTTCCAGCTTTGCGCTATCTGATGCGGTGCATCACGTTACCGAGCAGCCTATTTAGCTTTACTATTTAGTTTTCTTAAATACTACTTAGTTACCTTAATTAGCTTTTATTTTATTAAGTCATTCCATGAAGCATCTTGCAGCTTTCTGTTAGCATTGTGGCTGCGCCACTTCCCTGTGTTTTCCGTTTTTAGTCATTTGGAACCTGCTACTGCAATTGTGCAGTTTACATTTGTAGCAAGAGCCAGTTTTGGTCTCTTGGATG
>NW_021319315.1:1578799-1585803 GCF_001605985.2 Dendrobium catenatum | reverse complement strand
TAAAATTGATCTTTCATCACCTCAGGAGCTCTTCTTTCCCTTGCTTGTTGCTCTCTGTTTTCAAATAAATTGCAAAGATGATCAACATATTCCTTATAGATATATACATATAATAGTTCATTGTCTATTACTTATACTTCTTCCTACATTCAGCCAAATTAAAAAATATATTCTCAAATTAGAAAATAAACTAATAATTTTCTAATAAAATAATATAGTTTATTAATTATTCATCAATTATTGATAATTATGTCATCTTAATCATACTTTAAAGTTCCTTTTCTCTATTAATTTCAATTAAACTTATTCAACATTAACATATCAAATAAGAAAATTACCTAGGTACTGCTCTTGTTATTCTTTCTAGTACAACTCATATTCTGATTGCCCTTAGCTCTCATAATAAAGTCTTTAGTCCCCACAGTTCTATAGCTTAGAAAATCTTTCAGAAAAAATGGTGCCTAGCTGCGAGCTTTATCATCACTATTTTCCTTACTTTAAAATTCAGTAAGTTGTCTCCCATTCTCCATAGGAACAATTTCTTCACAGCAGAGTTCATAGAAAATGTGCACCTCGAAGGTGAACACCATTGTTGTTGAGGTGGTGAACTATGATGAGGTGAGGCTGCTTGATCCTCCCTTTCCTGCTTAGGAAGTAAACTATGTGAAGCCTCCTCATCAGTACCTCATCTCCTCCCTTCCTTTCTCTGCTTGCTTCCATCTAGATCTTCACAAGACTTTGTTTCTCAATTCTCTTTTAATTTGCCTCTTAATGGACAGCTCCAAGCCATCTATATTTCGATCCATATAAATAGATGGAGAGAGAGAGAGAGAGAGAGAGAGAGAGAGAGAGAGAGAGAGAGAGAGAGAGAGAGAAGGGGGGATTGATTGACTAATTATTCTCGAGGGAGTTCAATATTTACTATTCTCATGCGAGTAATTAGCAAGCTTTCTACCTTATCTTGAGTTGTTTATGGGAATCTTTTGCTAATTAATCATGTCATATAATACGAACATATTGGAGAATTTATAGAGATCAATCTAGAGAATGATAATTTTCATAAAAAGGAGGTAATTATGTATAACCCTTGCAAGAAAATACGAGATTGGAGTAAAAGCTAACAAAGGGTGGATGCAATTTAATTACTTGTTAGTTGATTTAGTCTCAAGATGATTCCATTAAAATTTTGAGCTCTTGATGCATGTTATTTGATGATACATAGATCTATTTGAGTGGAATAAGGACTGATGTAAGGAACTTTCATGTAAAAAACATTTGAAGATAATTGTTAAGATGTGTGGAATTTTAGATTTAGACTTTGTGACGGCTTTTTTAATGCTTTTTAAAGCTGTTTTCTAGTACAAAAATTTTAATTTGTGTAATACAAAGCTGTTTTAAGATGCAGTAAAAAAGCCGTCCCAAACAAAACCTTAAGCTTCATTTGGGACGGCTTTCTTACTACTTAAAACAGCTTTCAAGCATAAAAATTTTAATTTTTTTTACTAAAAAACTGCTTAGAAAGCAATAAAAAGTCCTCACAAACGAAGCCTTAGTCTCCTATCAAATAATTAAAAATTATATTTATGAAACAAAACTAAGTTGTTGACATTAAAAAATAAATTTAGTTTTTTATATTAAAAATAGATTTAACAATTAAGTGATACAAACGTTATGTATCCACCCTAATTTTAATCTCCCTTATTCATTCCCTAACCATTATAATTGTTTAAATAATCATTATTTACATCGGTTGATTAAGCTTACATCAAATATTTATCTTTTATATTTGATATCACATTAATAAAATAAAAACATTTGAATAATAATAAATGTTATTTTTTTGGTAAATTAATATTTCATAGGACATGCACCTTAAAATTTAGGATATCTTTTATAGATTAAGGTTTTTTTTAGACGACTTTCTTATTGCTTCTTAAAATAACTTTCTAGTACAAAATTTTTAAATTTTGCACCATAAAGTTGCTTTACGAAGTAGAAAGAAAGCTGTCCTAATTGTTCGTTTAGGATAGCTTTCTTACAATTTTATAAAGTTACTATAAATAAAATAACTTCTTAAAGCTGTTGTAGAAAACATCTTCCTAGTATAAATTTTTTTTTAAAGCAGCGAATAATCTATGGCAAAAAAAATATGTTATCGCAGTGTGAAAAGAAAAGGAGTAAGAAAGTTTTCCCAAACGAAGAAAAGGAGTTTTAATTTTTGTATTAAAACTCCGTTTTAGAAAGCAGTAAAAAAGCCGTCCCAAACGAAGCCTAAGTGATATTCACCAAATCATGCGAATTTGATCTTATTAATTGTGTTGATCGATAAGATTAAACATAAAATTAATTCCTAACTAGTAAATAATATAATTATTTTAATAGAAGATTAGATCCCTAACTGTGTGCATAAAAATTAAAATGAAAATTGATTTTCAAACTACTCTAATTGACACTCAATAAGGCTTACACTATATGACATATTTTCCTTTCAATTTATCTTTTTATTGCATTTTAGAAATCGGCATTTCAATAAAATATATTAGAGAATTGTTACTCAATAAAGCTTACATTACATGAAAATTATAATATATTTGTGATATTTGAGATAAGAGTCAAGAAGGCCTTAGCCATTTGAATAATGGCTAGGGTTAACGTCACCGATGAATGCTTGAAATTTAAATAATTAATTGAATCATAGTAATCGGCATCATGTATGTGCATACTTACATGCCTTCCTTCGATTCCCATCATACAATATAAGAATGTTTATGCTTGATTTAATTATAAAAAAAAATTCACCAGCCTATAACTTCACACCTCTACAAATATATATAGATCAAAATTAATCGAATCATATTTGAACAAATTCAAATATTGCTCGAACATGATTGAACAATTATCAAGTTATGATCAAATATGCTCAATATATAATTGAAATACATTTGAAAATATGATCTAAACATAATCATCGAATGACGTTCAAAACTTATTTGCATAAAGCTTGAATAACATAGTATTTGGCAAATTGAACTATATTTGATCATGATTCAAATAAGATCCATACGTAGTTCTTGCAATGAATGATAAGTAGGAGTACGAATCAAGATTTGATGATGGAGATGGGATAAAAATGACACGCAAAAGATGATAAAGTTCAATGAGAGAAACAACTGGGATAAACCAAACATATAATCACAAGAAATGAAAAAATAAATATCTAATATAATGATTTTTTTTAGAAACACCTTTATTCCATAAAAATGGAAGATACAACGAAGACCAACTTGGAAGATCCAAAAATTACAAAGCTAAAATCAACCAATTAAGGTAAATATCAACCGATCTCAGGAAATAGCATGGACTTCTAACCAACCATTCGAAAGGCAGGCGCCAAGCACAAACCAAGCATCACCCCACTGTTCAAACAAACGCCACCAATCATAACGAGAGGAGTCACCAAGGCTTCCAACAAGCCAAGTCCATTCAGTGGTTGGGCAGAAAGCCGCCTCACCATTGACCGGACTAGACAATTAATGGTCACAACTAAGTAACATAGCATCCAGCCTAGCCAAAAAAAACCAATTACTTTTTATTTATTTATTTAAACCTACACCATTTGCCTCCACCATGAAATTGGACTTTTTGAGCATAACGACTTACATTCAAGATATACCCATTAAAATCATTCTTCGGCTCATCCATATCATCTCTAACATTCCTACAAGGAGAAGAGCAAAACACATCCAACCAATCGAAAAGATCCATAAGACTAATTGTGAATTTGGAAGCCAAATTGATTTTTCAACTCCTCAGAAGAAATAAGTGCAATTGAAAGATCCACAGACAACATATTCACAATTGGGCTCAAAGTAACAGTCGAAAAAACATTAGAAACCAACAAAATAGGAGCCTCAAGACTATGCATGACCAACAACAAACCCATCAATCTCCACCCCAATATCAATTACCCCATCATAACCCCTATTAATAGGTGCCTTATTAATAGGCGAAACAATACAATTTTCAATAACATTTCCAAAAATATCTAATATAATGATAAGTAATTGTAGCACGTTTAGTGTTGCTTCTAGAAGAGGGGAGAGAGGCTTTGGCTGATCTAAGATTCCCACAACCATTAGTAGAATGATGAGGACTAGAAGAGCCTAACCTCCAAAGAAGACTCACATAGTTCTTGATGGTATAAAGAGGCTTATTTATAACCCAAAAAAAATATTAAGACTCCTAATAATATAATAACGTTAATTATAACTATCAATTATATTATTAATCTAAACATATGATCATATATGGTATGTCAGAAAAAATCATTTTTGTCAGGTACTCATCTAAAGGCATATTTGAGCTAAAAACTTTCAAAATTAAAAATGGGACCATCCAAATTCTAAACTCGGCAACCTTAAAGTCAAATTGAAATACTCGACAAGACGAATCTAATGACACCAAAATCGGCCCAATCCAAGTCCAAATGTTGGGGGTAGGGGGTTACATTTTCCAATCATCGCCTTCGACTATCACCACAAGTTATCGCTACCGACAACCATTATTGCCACCAATGGCCATCATAAAAAAAATTAATCACTTTCTCCAGAATACTGACAAGATTTGAACCTATTGTTGGGTATATTTGTCCTCAAGTGGACATCTATTCCTATGATCTGTATCAAAAAAATTAAGTCATGTTATTGGATATAGATTGTCCCTCTCTGTAAACGCATGATCTTTTTACTTTTCCTCTTCTTTAACAATAAAGAAAGGAGAATATTTGTATCATTTGTTAAATATTGAATTTTATAACTAGGCCATACCCCTAGTTTTTTCACTTTCTCAATTTTCCATGTAAAAGATTATAGCCATAATACTTTCAGCTGCACATATTGAACTTTTGTACAATATTTAAATACAAACAAACTTAAATTTTCTAGCATGTAAAAAATAAAATATGTCAAATATTTTATTTTCTTGCAGAATATATATTAATTATTTTATTTAAAATCATGATATTTATATATTTACTTGTCTTGTTATTTTTCTCAGCATTTTCTTGCAGAATATATATTAATTATTTTATTTAAAATCATGATATTTATATATTTACTTGTCTTGTTATTTTTCTCAACCCTCACTCCTACACTCCAAGTTCCTGTAACAACTCCACGCCACCATACAACTTCAATCTTCCAGACTTCCACCGAACACCTACGGCCTACCGTAGTCACCTGTCGGTGCCCACATCCATACTGTTCCTGTCACGGCCATCATCACTTCGACGCCTCCAACCCAACCCCGGCTGTCACTCACCGTCACTAACCTATCGATTCCCTTCCATTTCTTCGCGGGAACCCTAACTCCTCGAGGATTTATAGATCAACATTATTTTCACCACCAGAAATGAAGGAGGTCAGCGCCCGAGGCACCTCGCTAGAGTTCCCGTCGTCGGGACATCAGGTTATAAAAATCATCGGGAACCTATGTTTCTTCATATTTGTCGCCTCTGTCATCGTCTTCTCTGTCATTGCTGCAACCTACCAACCCCCCGACCCATGGTTCCAAACCTCCAAGGCCATTACCAAATCCCTCTCCGCCACACTTCCCAACTCCACCATCGCAATTGATAACTCTCTTCTGCACACCGGCGAAGATCTCGTCACCTCTCCCCCTTCTGCCGTCAACGCCGGCGAAGCTCTCCTTAACAATAACTACTTCCCCACCTCCTTGGCCTGTGATCCAAACGCCCCGCTCAACTGTTCCAACACCGTCCTGGCGGCAATCCAGCTCATCACCTCCAAGATCTTTCGCAAATCCATTATCTTCATTTCATACGACACCCCGTCAATGGATCCAATCCCGACGAATGCGACGCCGCCTGGCGCTTCCGCAACCGTTTGGAGAAATCATGGAGATGCTATCGCGACTACCGCCGCTTCCACCTTGCTCCGGCTGAGAATTGCACCTTCGATGTCGTTCGTGCTGGTAAGTTCCGCTCCGTTACCAACGTCGCCCGCCATCCCCGTCGCGCTACCTCCCCACCAGCCGTTAAAATCCCGGATCTAGACATCAACGACACGATCCCCACTGTTGGACGGTACCTATACTACTCTCGTGGCGGTGGTTACTACAAGAGTATGAATCATTGTATGGAGCTTCCTCTGTGGCCTCGAGAAGCCAAGTTCCTCAACCGGACTTTCATCATGGACCTCATTGTATGCCTTGCCGGAAGCTACACTTGTACAGGAGAGGAGAACGTGAAGGGAAATTCTATCTTGGCCCCCCTGTGAGCCATCAAAATTTTATTTATAGTTGTTTCAAATCAATTACAATGTAGTTACACTAATTATTCAATTACAAGCAAACTACCTACTAATCACAACAATTGCCTACACTACTATAAAAAACTTAGATTAATGCAATACAAACTCTTCGAATATAACATTAATAGAAAATCAAATAAAATAATATTCGAACTCATCCTGATACAAAAATATTTTAACATAGTATCTTTCTATAGTTATTGCTTGTCTTTTAGTCTTCGAGCAGTACGATCCGCTGGCCGATCCTTACTTTTCTTCCCAGCTGCTGCCACTTTTTCTCTACCGTTGCCATTTAAAATTGATCATTCATCACCTCCCTACTTTTCTTCCCAGCTGTTGACACTTTTCCTCTACCGTTGCCATTTAAAATTGATCTTTCATCACCTCAGGAGCTCTTCGATCTTTCCCTTATTGCTACCTGTTTTCAAAAATATTGCAAAGAAGATCAACATATTCCTTATAGATATATGCATATAATAGTTCATTGTCTATTACTTATACTTCCATCTACATTCAGCCAAATTAAAAAATTGATTTTCAAATTAAAAAATAAGCTAAAAATTTTTTAATAAAAGAATATAATTTATTAATTATTCATCAATTTTTTATAATTATGACATCTTAATCACACTTTAAAGTTTCTTTTCTCTATTAATTTCAATTAAACTTATTCAA
>NW_021319315.1:1560418-1577538 GCF_001605985.2 Dendrobium catenatum | reverse complement strand
GAAGCTACCCCAAACGAAACCTTAATTTATTTATTCTCCCCATTTGGTCTTCTTTGGGTTTGGAAATGGTTTGAGCCTTATCTGACTTTGATAGTTTCCTGAAACAGTGTAGTGTTTCTTTGAGGAGTTAGCCAATAATTGTTAATGACTTGGACTTCTGATTTGCCAATGCCACACTCAAAAATTAGAAATCAGAGTCCAAAGATAGAAGAAATAAGAGGAAAACTTGCAGGGAAATTCTATCTTGGCCCCCCTGCGAGCCATTGAAGTTTTATTTATAAAAGTTTCAAACCAATTACAATGCAGTTACACACTAACTATTCAATTACAAGCAATCTATCTACTAATCATAACAATTGCCTACACTACTATAGAAAACTTAGATTAAAATATCATCATACAAATTGTATCAGGACGGGTTTAAATACTGTTAAAGTTATCTTGAAATTAGTGTTATGCAAATTCTTCAAATATAACTCATCCTGATACCATTTATATTAAGATATTCTTACAAAATATTTTTCTACAGTAATTGCTTAAAAATTGCTTGTCGTTTATTCCAGCTGTAGCTATTTTTCCTCCACTGTTTCCATTAAATATTAATCTTTCAACACCTCAAACAGAAAAATTATCTAGGTGCTGCAGGTGTTATTCCTTCTACTGCCACTCTTATTCTGATTGCTCGCAGCTCTCATAATAGAGTCCTTCGTCCCCACCATTCTACAGCTCAGAAAATCTCTCAAAACTAATGGCGCCCAGCTGTGAGCTTTATTATCACCACGTTCCTTACTTTTAACTTCAGTAACCTTCCTCCCATTCTCCACAGGAACAATTTCTTCACAACAGACTTTCTCTACTGTCTTCATCTCCTCCTTCCAAGAATCTATCTTGAAAACTGCAGTTTTCCTTTGGGCTTCTTCTGAGCTTGAATTCGATGTTTCTTTTGGCGATTGTTCCTCTAATTTTGTAGGAAGCTTTGAAGAAGTAGTTTTTTCTCTCTGCAATGCTTCACCTGACATTCTTAATGTCGCAGGAGAAGCCAAAAACTTTGCTTCTTCCTTCAATTTCTCAAAGATTTTGATGGGGGAGAGGAGAGATCCCTTTAATACAAACTCGCAGTAGGAGGTGGGGATGATGAGGTCATCATCGGTGAGGTCCTGCCATATATAGCCGGTTCTGTACTTCCTATAATAGCAATATTATCAATGAAATTTGCATGCCTTTATAATATAATCTCATATATAATAATCAAAATTTCCATTTTAATATAGTATTAAATATATGTTATCTAAGCTTATATATGTTAATAATATAGTATTAACTGCCAAATATCAATTAACTAAATTACCTATCTTTTAATATCATTGATGAAAGTCTTATCTTAAGATGTCATTAATTCAAATAATTTGTTATCTAATTCATAATACAATGTTTCATAGTAGTGGAAGACATTGAAGGTTTCATTTGGAATAACTTTTTTACTGCTTCTTAAAACAGCTTTTAAGTACAATAATTTTAACTTTTGTACTAAAAAGTTGTTTCAGAAGCAGGAAGAAAGCTGTCTCAAACGAAGTGTAAGTTAACTCGTAAAGTAGAAGAAACTTGCATTAAGATGTTAAGCAATTAATGAGCAAACCTCTTGTATGACCAAGCAAAGGATTCCGATATTTCTTTTCCCCTGAGCTCAGATAGCCATCTCTTAAAATCTAAAAATGTTATCAATTTTATATAAACAATGTAATAAATTTATTGAACAGAATAATCAATTAAGTGAGTGTAGAGAGAGAGAGAGTGAGAGAGAGAGAGGGAGAGAGAGAGACGATGTAGTTGATGATAAAGATGATGAGCTTGTGCACCTCGAAGATGAACACCATTGTTGTTAAGGTGGTGAACTGTGATGAGGTGAGGCTGCTCGATCTTCCCTTTCCTGCTTAGGAAGTAAATTATGTGAAGCCTCCTCATCAATACCTCATCTCCTCCCTTCCTTTCTGTGCTTGCTTCCATCTCGATCTTCACAAGACTTTGTTTCTAAAAAATCTTTTAATTTGCCTCCTAATAGATTGCTCCAAGCTATCTGTATTTCTATCCATATAAATAGATGGAGAAAGAAGAAAGAGAGAGAGTGAGAGAGAGAGAGAGAAGGGGGATTTATTAACTAATTATTCTCTAGGGAGTTCGATATTTACTCTTCTCATGCGAGTAATTAGCAAGCTTTCTACCTTATCTTGAATTGTTTATGAGATTCTTTTATTAATTAATCATGTCATAGAATATGAATATATTGGAGAATTAATATAGATCAATCTCATAAAAAGGAGGTGATTATGTATAACCCTTGCAAGAAAATAGAAGATTGAGGTAACAGCTAGCAAAGGGTGGATGCAATTTATTTGCTTGCTAGTTGATTTGTCTCAAGATTATTCCATTAAATTTTTTTGCTTAGGAACAATTTTAAATGTATTAATAAATTGATAGAAATCAATATTTAGGGTGAATATCTTCTATAATTAATATTCTCATGTGATTAAGCGAGCTCTTGATGCATGTTATTTGATGATACTTCGATCTATTTGAGTGGAATAAGGACTGATGTAAGGAACTCTCATGTAAAAAATATTAGAAATATAATTTTTAAGATGTGTGTGGAATTTTAGATTCAGATTTAATTTGGGACAGTTTTTTTATTACTTTTTAAAATTGTTTTCTAGCACAAAATTTTTAATTTTTGTAATAAAAAGCTGCTTTAAGATGCAGTAAAAAAATAGTCTCAAACCAAGCCTTAAGCTTCATTTGGGACGACTTTCTTACTATTAAAGTAGCTTTCTAGTACAAAAGTTTTAATTTTTTTACTAAAAAACTGCTTTATGAATCAATAAAAAAGTCCTCACAAACAAAGCCTTAGTCTCCTATCAAATAAATAAAAAATATATTTATGCAGCAATACTAAGTTGCTGACATTAAAAAATAAATTTATTTTTATGTTACAAAATAGATTTAATAATTAAGTGATACTATCGTCATGTATCCAGCCTAATTTTGATCTCCCTTAGTCATTCCCTAACCATTATAATTGGTTAAATAATCATTATTTACATCAGATGATTAAGCTTACATCAAATATTCATCTTTTATATTTGATATAAAATTAATAAAATAAAAATATTTGAATAATAATAAATGTTATTTTTTTGGTGAATTAATATTTTATAGGACATGCACCTTAAAATTTTGGATATCTTTTATAAATTAAGGTTTCGTTTGAGACGGCTTTCTTATTGTTTCTTAAAATACCTTTCTAGTACAAAATTTTTAATTTTTGTATTAGAAATTTGTTTTAAGAAGTAGTAAGAAAGATGTCCCAATACTTCATTTAGGACAGCTTTCTTACTATTTTGTAAAGTTACTATAGAGAAAATAACTTCTTAAAACTGTCATAGAAAGCATCTTCCTAGTACAAAATTTTTTTTAAAGCAACGAATAATCAATCGCCAAATAAAATACATGATCGAAGTGTGAAAAGCAAAGGAATAAGAAAGTTTTCCCAAATGAAGTCTAAGTGATGTTCACAAAATCACTTAATTGTGTTGATCGATAAGATTAAACATAAAATTAATTCCTAACTAGTAAAGAATATAATTATTTTAATAGAAGATTAGATCCCTAACTGTTTGCATAAAAATTATAATGAAAATTAATTCTCAAACTACTTTAATCGACACTCAATAAGGCTTACACTACATGAAATCGGTATTTCAATAAAATATATTTGAGAATTGTTACTCAATAAAGCTTACACTACATGAAAATTATAATAAATTTGTGATATTTGAGATAAGAGTAAGAAGGCCTTAGCCATTTGAATAATGGCTAGGGTTAACATCACCGATGAATGCTTGAAATTTAAATAATTAATTGAATCATAGTAATCGGCATCGTGTATGTGCATACTTACATGCCTTCCTTCGATTCCCATCATACAAAATAAGAATGTTGATGCTTGATTTAATTATAAAAAAAATTTACCAGCCTATAACTTAACAGCTCTACAAATATATATAGATCAAAATTAATCGAATCATATTTGAACAAATTCAAATATTGCTCGAAAATGATCGAATAATGATCAAATTATGATCAAATTATAATCAAATATGCTCAACATATAATTGAAATACATTTGAAAATATGATTTAAACATAACCATCGAACGACGTTCAAAATTTATTTGAATAAAGTTTGAATAACATAGTATTTGGCAAATTGAACTATATTTGATCATGATTCAAATAAGATCCATACATAGTTCTTGCAATGAATGATGAGGAGTACGAATCGAGATTTGACGATGGAGATGGGATAAAAATGATACCCAAAAGATGATAAAGTTCAATGAGAGAAACAACTGGGATAAACCAAACATATAATCACAAGAAATGAAAAAATAAATATGTAATATAATGATTTTTTTTTAAGAAACACTTTTATTCCATAAAAATGGAAGATACAACGAAGACCAACTTGGAAGATCCAAAAATTACAAATCTAAAATCAGCCAATTAAGGTAAATATCAGCCGATCTCAGGAAATAGCATGGACTTCTGACCAACCATTCGGTGGGCAGGCGCCAAGCACAAACCAAGCATCACCCCACTGTTCAAACAAACGCCACCAATCATAACGAGAGAAGGAGCCACCAAGGTTTCCAACAAGCCAAGTACATTCAGTGGTTGGGCAGAAAGCCGCCTCATCATTGACCAGACTAGACAATTAATGGTCACAACTAAGTAACATAGCATCCAGCCTAGCCAAAAAAACCAATTACTTTTTTTTTTTATTTAAACCTACAACATTTGCCACCACCATGACATTGGACTTTTTGAGCATAACGACTTACATTCAAGATATACTCATGAAAATCATTCTTCGGCTCATCCATATCATCTCCAACATCCCTGTAAGGAGAAGAGCAAAACACATCCAACTAATCGAAAAGATCCATATGACTAATTGTGAATTTGGAAGCCAATTGATTTTTCAACTCCTCAGAAGAAATAAGTGCAATTGAAACATCCACAGACGACATATTCACAATTGGGCTCAAAGTAACAGTCGAAAAAACATTAGAAACCAACAAAATGGGAGCCTCAAGACTATGCAATTCAGCATTACAATCCACTGGAGTACCAACAATAGCTAGATGATGATCATCCAAACCAACGGAAACATCTACATTCTCATTTGTCACACCAGAAACCAAACAATCCACAGGAGTGGAAACATCACATGTCACATGATCTAAAGAATCTGAATTATAGGAGAAGTAATAGAATTAGTCATACAAATACCAATTCCCACTACTGCCAACACATTCTCATTATTAGCACAAGAAATAGTCATAGGCATAACAACAAAAGACGACAGAACATCCTCCTTGGCATGACCAACAACAAACCCATCAACCTCCACCCCAATATCAATTACCCCATCATAACCCCTATTAATAGATGCCTTATTAATAGGCGAAACAATACAATTTTCAATAACATTTCCCAAAATATCTAATATAATGATAAGTAATTGTAGCGCGTTTAGTGTTGCTTCTAGAATAGGGGAGAGAGGCTTTGGCTGATATAAGATTCCCACAACCATTAGTAGAATGATGATCGAGGACTAGAAGAGCCTAACCTCCAAAGAAGACTCACATAGTTCTTGATGGTATAAAGAGGCTTATTTATAACCAAAAATAAATATTAAGACTCCTAATAATATAATAACTTTAATTATAACTATCAATTATATCATTAATCTAAACATATGATCGTATATGGTATGTAAACAAAAATCATTTTTGTCAGGCACTAATCTAAAGGCATATTTGAGCTAAAAACTTTCAAAATTAAAAATGGGACCATCCAAATTCTAAACTCGGCAACCTTAAAGTCAAATTGAAATACTCGACAAAACGAATCTAATGACACCAAAATCGGCCCAATCCAAGTCCAAATGTTGGGGGTAGGGGGTTACATTTTCCAATCATCGCCTTTGACTATCACCACAAGTTATCGCTACCGACAACCATTATTGCCACCAATGGCCATCATAAAAAAAATTAATCACTTTCTCCAGAATACTGACAAGATTTGAACCTATTAAAAGACTAATGGCCAATGGGTAAACTGTTAAAATAGAGAAAGAGGCAGTAATGGCTTTTCATAGTTTTACATAGAGTTGTAGGGCTATTTAATGATTTGTTTTAAAACATTAATTATTTAAATCATAATTAAATATGATTTTATTAAAAAATTTATTTGTTAACTAACTATTCTTTATCTAATAATAATTATTAAATATTAAATTATCACCCATTTATTTATTTATTTTTGCACTGCTAATAATCTAATTAATTAAGGTGAATAGTACTTTTTGCTTTTTCTCACTCTTTTTGCCCAACGGAATGTTGCGGCCGCACACTTATGACTTAGTATGAGAGATTTCCTCTAAAGGATTTAGCTAAAGCTAAAACTGAAAGCCGAAAGGGGCTTAAATCTAATTGTTTTAGTGGCTTAATAGAGCAACAAGTTCGTTAACGAGAAAACCTGCTCTAATTTGTGTAACTCTTCCTTTTAAAGTTATTTATTAATCCATAAAAGTCACCAACATTTTTTTCTGAACACATGAAAAGCATCAATGGTTCGTTTTCCCCTTTACTTCTCTCTCACGACTCATGAGTCACAATCTCGAGCGCTGCTTTAGTTTTCCCTTTCGCTCTCGCTCATCCCCAAACAAAGACCGTCTGTGGCATATGTTTATGCCTTATAAGCTCTAAGGGTCATGTTATTTGCATTCTTAATTTTGATCTTACAGTTCCTCTTAGCTCCGGTAATGAGACGACAAACATAACTATTTTAATTTAGGCCTGTTGCGGGCTAGAATATACGCGTCGATAGAATTGTAATTCTACGTCTTAGCGTTGCACGAATATCCAGCTCACACACTGAGAACACAAGAATTTTTACGTGGAAAACCTTGGAAAAGGGGGAAAACCACGGGGCATAGCCCAGTTGAAAAGATTTTGTATCGAGATTTGTGTCCGATCAAGATAATTTTTGATGATATATCAAGCCCCCCCTGAACATAATTTTTGGCTCCGCCACTGCTTAGCATCCAGCCTAGCAAAAAAGTAGAAGAGGAGGCTATAACATAAAAGGACACAAGCCAAAAAACCAATTACTTATTTTTTTATTTACACGTACACCATTTGCCACCACCATGAAATTGGACTTTTTGAGCATAACGACTTACATTCAAGATATACTCATGAAAATCATTCTTCAACTCATACATATTATCTCCAACATCCCTGCAAGGAGAAGAGCAAGACCCATCCAACCAATCAGAAAGATCCATAGGACTAATTGTAAATTTGGAAGCCAATTGATTTTTCAACTCAGAAGAAGAAATAAGTGCAATTGAAACATCCACAAACAGCACATTCACAATTGAGCTCAAAGTACCAGTTGAAACAAAATTAGAAACCAACAAAATGGGAGCCTCAAGACTATGCACTTCAGCATTACAATCCACTGGAGTACCAACAGTAGCTAGATGTTGATCATACAAACCAACAGAAACATTTACATTCTCATTTGTCACACCATAAACCAAACCATCCACAGGAGTGGAAACATCACATGCCACATGAACCAAAGAATCTGAATTATAGATGGGAGATTAAATAGGAAAAGTAATAGAATTAGTCATACAAATATCAATTCACATTACTGCCAATACATTCTAATTATTATCACAAGAAATAGTCATAAGCATAACAACAACCGATGGCAGAACATCCTCCTTGGCATGACCAACAACAAACCCATCAACCTCCACCCCAATATCAATTATCCCATCATAACCCTCATTAATAGGCGCCTTATTAATAGGCGAAACAATACATTTTTCAATAACATTTTCCAAAATATCTAATATAATGATAAGTAGGTAATTGTAGCACGTTTAGTGTTGCTTCTAAAAGAGGGGAGAGAGGCTTTGGCTAATATAAGAATGATGAGGACTAGAAGAGCCTAACCTCCAAAGCAGACTCACATAGTTCTTGATGGTATAAAAAGGCTTAACCTTAAAGTTATTTTTAAAGACTCGACAAGACGAATCTAATGACACCAAAATTGGCCCAATCCAAGTCCAAATGTTGGGGGGTGGGGTTTACATTTTTCAGTCATCGCCTTCGACTATCAGCACAAGTTATCACTACCGACAACCATCATCGCCACCAACGACCGGTATCAAAATTCATCACTTTCTCTAAAATATTGACAAGATTTGAACCTATTGTTGGGTATATTTGTCCTCAAGTGGACATCTATTCCTATGATCTGTATCGAAAAAATTAAGTCATGTTATTGGATATAGATTGTCAAGTCATGATTTTTGTACTTTTCCTCTTCTTTAATAATAAAGAAAGGAGAATCTTTGTATCATTTGTTATATATTGAATTTTATAACTAGGCTATACTCCTAGTTTTTTCACTTTTTCGATTTTCCATGTAAAAAATTATAGTCATAATACTTTCAGCTGCACGTGTTAAACTTTTGTACAATACTTAAATACAAACAAACTTAAATTTTTTCTAGCATGTAAAAAATAAAATATATTAAATCTTTCATTTTCTTGCAGAATATATATTAATTATTTTATTTAAAATCATGATATTTATATATTTACTTGTCTTGTTATTTTTCTCAACCCTTACTCCTACACTCCAAGTTCATATAACAACTCCACGCCACTATACAACTTCAATCTTTCAGACCTCCACCGAAAACCTCTGCCTTCACTTATTGAACCTCTACGGCCTACCGTAGTCACCTGTCGGTGCCCACATCCATACTGTTCCTGTCACGGACATCATCACTTCGCGCCTCCAACCCAACCCCGGCTGTCACTCACCGTCACTAACCTATCGCTTCCCTTCCATTTCTTCGCGGGAACCCTAACTCCTCGAGGATTTATAGATCAACATTATTTTCACCACCAGAAATGAAGGAGGTTAGCGCCCGAGGCACCTCGCCAGAGTTCCCGTCGTCGGGACATCAGGTTGTAAAAATCATCGGGAACCTATGTTTCTTCATATTTGTCTCCTCTGTCATCGTCTTCTCTGTCATTGCTGCAACCTACCAACCCCCTTACCCATGGTTCCAAACCTCCAAGGCCATTACCAAATCCCTCTCTGCCACACTTCCCAACTCCACCTTCGCAATTGACGACTCTCTTCTGCACACCGGCGAAGATCTCGTCGCCTCTCCCCCTTCTGCCGTCAACGCCGGCGAAGCTCTCCTTAACAATAACTACTTCCCCACCTCCTTGGCCTGTGATCCAAACGCCCCGCTCAACTGTTCCAACACCGTCGTCCTGGCGGTGATCCAGCGCATCACCTCCAAGATCTTTCGCAAATCCATTATCTTCATTTCATACGACACCCCGTCAATGGATCCAATCCCAATGAATGCGGCGCAGACTGGCACTTCCGCAACCGTTTAGAGAAATCCTGGCGATGCTATCACGACTACCGCCGCTTCCACCTTGCTCCGGCTGAGAATTGCACCTTCGAGGTCATTCGTGCCGGTAAGTTCCGCTCCGGTACCAATGTCGCCCGCCATCCCCGTCGCGCTACCTCCCCACCGGCCGTCAAAATCCCGGATCTAGACATCAACGACACGATCCCACTGTTGGACGGTACCTATACTACACTCGTGGCGGTGATTACTACAAGAGTATGAATCATTGTATGGAGCTTCCTCTGTGGCCTCGAGAAGCCAAGTTCCTCAACCGGACTTTCATCATGGACCTCATTGTATGCCTTGCCGGAAGCTACACTTGTACAGGAGAGAATGAAGATGGTAAGGATTTCAGGTTTTACTTTAATTTCGAGCATCTAAAGAACTCTGCTTCGGTTGTTGAGGGGGATTTCCTTTGGGACAGGAGAAAATGTGATCACTCCTTTGGTAAGCGCCTATTGTTACCCTAATGCCACACTCCAAAATTTTAAATCAGAGTTCAAAGAAAAATGAAATAAGAGGAGAACGTGCAGGGAAATTCTATCTTGGCCCCCCTGTAAGCCATCAAAATTTTATTTATAGTTGTTTCAAATCAATTACATTGTAGTTACACTAATTATTCAATTACAGCAAACTACCTACTAATCATAACAATTGCCTCCATTACTATAAAAAACTTAGATTAATGCAATACAAACTCTTCGAATATAACATTAATAGAAAATCAAATAAAATAATATTCGAACTCATCCTGATACAAAAATATTTTAACATGGTATCATTCTATAGTTATTGCTTGTCTTTTAGTCTTCCAGCAGTATGATCTGCTGGACGATCCCTACTTTTCTTCCCAACTGCTGCCACTTTTCCTCTACCGTTGCCATTTAAAATTGATCTTTCATCACCTCCCTACTTTTCTTCCCAGCTGTTGACACTTTTCTCTACCGTTGCCATTTAAAATTGATCTTTCATCACCTCAGGAGCTCTTCTTTCCCTTGTTGCTCTCTGTTTTCAAATAAATTGCAAAGATGATCAACGTATTCCTTATAGATATATGCAAATAATAGTTCATTGTCTATTACTTATACTTCTATCTACATTCAGCCAAATTAAAAAATTGATTTTCAAATTAAAAAATAAGCTAATAATTTTCTATTAAAATAATATAATTGATTAATTATTCATCAATTATAGATAATTATGACATCTTAATCATACTTTAAAGTTTCTTTTCTGTACTAATTTCAATTACACTTATTCAACATTAACATATCAAACAAAAAAATTATCTAGGTATCGCTGCTGTTATTCTTTCTACTACCACTCTGATTCCGATTGCTCATAGCTCTCATAATAAAGTCCTTCATCCCCACAGTTCTACAACTCAAAAAATCTTTCAGAACAAATGGTGCCCAGCTGCGAGCTTTATCATCGCTATTTTCCTTACTTTTAACTTCAGTAAGTTGCCTCCCATTCTCCATAGGAACAATTTATTCACAGCAGAGTTCTAAGAAAATGTTGTTGAGGTGGTGAATTGTGATGAGATGAGGCTTCTCGATCCTCCCTTTCCTGCTTAGGAAGTAAACTATGTGAAGCCTCCTCATGAGTACCTCATCTCAACCCCTCTATCTGCTTTCTTCCATCTTGATCTTCACAAGATTTTGTTTCTCAAATCTCTTTTAATGTGCCTCCTAATGGACAGCTCCAAGCTATTTATATTTCTATCCAAATAAATTGATGGAGAGAGAGAGAGAAGGGGGGATTGATTGACTAATTATTCTCAAGGGAGTTCGATATTTACTCTTTTCATGCATGTAATTAGCAAGCTTTCTACCTTATATTGAGCTTTTTGTGAGATTCTTTTGCTAATTAATCATGTCATAGAATATGAATATTTTGGAGAAATAATAGAGATCAATCTAGAGAGTGATAAAGACCAGAGAGTGATAATTATTTTGTATAACCCTTGCAAGAAAATAGGAGATTGATGTAACAGCTAGCAAAGGGTGGATGTAATTTATTTGCTTGCTAGTTGATTTAGTCTCAAGATAATTCCATTAAAATTTTTGTACTCGGTAACAATTTTAAATGTATTAATAAGTTGATATAAATCAATATTTAGGGTGATTATCCCCTATAGTTAATATTCTTATGTGATTAAGCGAGCTCTTGATGTATGTTATTTGATGATACTTTAATCTATTTGAGTGGAGTGATGACGTATTTAAGGAACTCTCATGTAAAAATAATAGAAGATTATTAAGATGTGTGGAATTTTAGATTTAGGCTTCGTTTGGAACAGTTTTTTTATTAATTTTAAAGCAGCTTTTTAGTAAAAAAAAATTAATTTTTGTATTAAAAATTAGCTTTAAGAACCAGTAAAAAAGCCATCTCAAACGAAGCCTTAGTCTCCTATCAAATATGCTGACATTCAAAAGAAAACTTAAATTTTTAAATTAAAAATAGATTTAGCAATTAAGGTTGTGTTCGATACGGCTTTCTTACTACCTCTTAAAGCAACTTCAAAATTTTGTACTCAAAAGTTTATTTAAGAAGTTGTAAAAAAGCCATCCCAAACAAAGCCCAAGTGATACTATCATTATGTATCCAACCTAATTTTGATCTCCCTTGATTCATTCCCTAACAATTATAATTAGTTAAATAATCATTATTTCCATCGGGTGATTAAGCTTACATCAAATATTTGTCTTTTATATTTGATATCTCATTAATAAAAGAAAAACATTTGAATAATAATATATGTTATTTTTTATGGTAAATTAATATTTCATAGGACATGCACCTAAAAATTTTGGCTATCTTTTATATATTAAGGTTTCATTTGAGCAGCTTTCTTATTGCTCCTCAAAGCAACTTTTTAGTACAAATTTTTTAATTTTTGTATTAGAAAGCTGTCTCAATGCTTTGTTTAGGACAACTTTTTTACTATTTTCTAAAGTTTTTGTAGAGAAGGTAACTTCTTAAGGCTATTGTAGAAAGCTGCTTTCTGAAACAATTTTTTTTAAAAGCAACGAATAACCAATGGAAAACTAGAAAACGTGATTGTAGTCTAAAAAACAAAACAGTAAGAAAGTTGTCCAAAACGAAGTCAAAGTGATGTTCACTAAATCATGCGAATTTGATCTTATTAAGTGTGTTATTGATACAAATTAAACATAAAATTAAATCCGAACTAGTAAAGACTATAAATATTTTAATAGAAGATTAGATCTCTAACAGTTTGCATAAAAATTATAACGAAAATTGATTCTCAGACTACTCTAATCGACACTCAATAGGCTTACACTATATGGCATATTTTCCTTTCAATTTATATTTTTATTACATTTTAGAAATTGGCATTTCAAGAAAATATACTTGAGAATTGTTACTCAGTAAAGCTCGCATTATATCAAAATTATAATATATTTGAGATATTTGAGATAAGAGTCATATGGCTTTAGCCATTTGGCTAATATAAGATTCCCACAGCTATTAATAGGATAATGAGGACTAGAAGAGCCTAACTTTCAAAGAAGTCTCACATATTTTTTGATGGTTTAAAAAAGCTTATTTATAACCAAAAATAAATATTAAGAATTCTAATAATTTAATAATCCTAGTAACAATCTATAAATTTAATTATAACAATCAAGAGTCCAAAGAAAAATGAAATAAGAGGAGAACGTGCAGGGAAATTCTATCTTGGCCCCCCTGCGAGCCATTGAAATTTTATTTATAATAGTTTCAAATCAATTACAATATAGTTACACTAATTATTCAATTTCAAACAAACTACCCATTAATCATAACAATTGAACTTAAATAAATGCAATACAAACTCTTCGAATATAACATTAATCTCAAAACAAATATAAGCATATTCGAACTCATCCTTATTCCAAGACATTCTAACATAGTTTCCTTCTACAGTAATTGCTTGTCTTTTAGTCTTCCAGTTGTACGATCTGCTGGCCGATCCCTACTTTTCTTCCCAGCTGCTGCTACTTTTCCTCTACCGTTGCCATTTAAAATTGATCTTTCATCACCTCAGGAGCTCTTCTTTCCCTTGCTTGTTGCTCTCTGTTTTCAAATAAATTGCAAAGATGATCAACATATTCCATATAGATATATACATAAAATAGTTCATTGTCTATTACTTATACTTCTTCCTACATTCAGCCAAATTAAAAAGTTGATTTTCAAATTAGAAAATAAACTAATAATTTTCTAATAAAATAATATAATTTATTAATTATTCATCAATTGTTGATAATTATGTCATCTTAATCATATTTTAAAGTTTCATTTCTCTATTAATTTCAATTAAACTTATTCAATGTTAACATATCAAATAAGAAAATTACCTAGGTACTGCTCTTGTTATTCTTTCTAGTACAACTCATATTCTGATTGCCCTTAGCTCTCATAATAAAGTCTTTAGTCCCCACAGTTCTATAGCTTAGAAAATCTTTCAGAAAAAATGGTGCCTAGCTGCGAGCTTTATCATCACTATTTTCCTTACTTTAAAATTCAGTAAGTTGCCTCTCATTCTCCCTAAGAACAATTTCTTAACAGTTGAGTTCATAGAAAATGTGCACCTCAAAGGTGAACACCATTGTTGTTGAGGTGGTGAGCTGTGATGAGGTGAGGCTGCTCGATGCTCCTTTTCCTGCTTAGAAAGTAAACTATGTGAAGCCGCCTCAGCAGTACCTCATCTCCTCCTTTCCTTTCTGTGCTTGCTTCCATCTAGATCTTCACAAGACTTTGTTTCTCAATTCTCTTTTAATTTGCCTCCTAATGGACAGCTCCAAGCTATCTATATTTCTTTCCATATAAATAGATGGAGAAAGGAGAGAGAGAGAGAGAGAGAGAGAGAGAGAGAGAGAGAGAGAGAAGGGGGGATTGATTGACTAATTATTCTCAAGAGAGTTCGATATTTACTCTTTCATGTTTTTTTATTGCTTTCTAAAACGGAGTTTTAGTACAAAAATAAAAAAATTTGTACTAAAACTCCGTTTTAGAAAGCAATAAAAAAGTCGTCCCAAACGAAACCTAAGTTATAATATTTTGTAAGAAATACAAAGTTGTAGTTTGAGGATGACGGTCAGCAACTCATGAGCAGGAATGTCGGACCTCAATGAAAGATGCAGACCGGCTTTTGATTTCGTTGAGTATACCTATTTTTATTTACTTACACTGGTTCAATTTCCGCCCGGTCCGACATTCCCGCTCACTCAACACTCCGCCCACGCACGGAATTCGTAAATTCGAAATAGTCCGCCTTCTAATCGAGCCGGCTCAACAAGCGCTGGAGCTGGACGGCTTTCTTACTACTTAAAAGTTGCTTTTTAGTACAAAGTTCTGATTTTTGTACTAAAAAACTACTTCATGAAAAAATAAAAAAGTCCTCACAAATGAAGCCTTAGTCTCCTATCAAATAATTGAAAAAATATATTTATGTAGCAATACTAAATTGCTAAAATTAAAAAATAAATTTAATTTTTTTATATTAAAAATAGGTTTAAAAATTACGTATCCACCTAATTTTGATCTCCCTTATTCATTCCCTAACCATTATAATTGGTTAAATAATCATTATTTACATCGGTTGATTAAGCTTACATCAAATATTTATCTTTTATATTTGATATCACATTAATAAAATAAAAACATTTGAATAATAATATTTTTTTCTAATAAATTAATATTTCATAGGACATGCACCTTAAAATTTTGAATATCTTTTATAGATTAAGGTTTCGTTTGAGACAGTTTTCTTATTGCTTCTTAAAACAACTTTTTAGTAAAAAATTTTAATTTTTGTACTAAAAAATTATTTTAAGAAGTAATAAGAGTGCTATCCCAATGCTTCTTTTAGGACAGCTTTCTTACTATTTTGTAAAGTTACTATAAAGAAAGTACAATTTTTTTTAGAAAGCAACGAATAATCAATGGTCAAATAAAACACATGATTGCAGTGTGAAAAGCAAAGGAGTAAGAAAGTTTTCCCAAACGGAGCCTAAGTGATGTTCACCAAATCATGCGAATTTGATCTTATTAACTGTGTTGATTGATACAAATTAATTCCTAACTAGTAAATAATATAACTATTTTAATAGAAGATTAGATCCCTAACTGTTTGCATAAAAATTATAATGAAAATTTATTCTCAGACTACTCTAATCGAAACTCAATAAGGCTCACACTATATGACATATTTTCCTTTTAATTTATCTTTTTATTGCATTTTAGAAATCAATATTTCAATAAAATATATTTGAGAATTGTTACTCAATAAAGCTTACATTGCATGAAAATTATAATATATTTGTGATATTTGAGATAAGGGTCAGAAGGCCTTAGCCTTTTGAATAATGACTAGGGTTAATGTCACCGATGAATGCTTTGAAATTTAAGTAATTAATTGAATCATAGTAATTGGCATCGTGTATGTGCATACTTACATGCCTCCTTCCATTCCCACTATACAATATAAGAATGTTGATGCTTGATTTAATTATAAAAAAAATTCATCAGCCTATAACTTCACAGCTCTATAAAATATATATAGATAAAAATAAATCGAATCATATTTCAACAAATTCAAATATTGATCGAACATGTTCCAATAATGATCAAATATACTCAATATATAATTGAAATATATTTGAAAACTTGATCTTGACTTAATCATAGAACGTCGTTCAAAACTTATTCGAAAAATTTTTTTAATAACGTTAGTATTTGATAGATTGAACTATATTTGATCAAGATTTGAATAAGATCCATACATAGTTCTTGTGATGAATGATAAGGAGGAATACAAATCGAGATTTGACGATGGAGATGGGATAAAAAAGATGGTAAAGTTCAATGCTTCATTGTTTCTCCAATAAGTGACAATACAAAAAAAATGACCAGCTTTGCATTATCTTCACTAACAAGTGGTATATCATGATTGATGCCACCTACTTTTTAGAGTCTGTTCGGAACAATTGTAACATTTTATGAAGATGATTATAAAGATGCCGTGAAGAAGTAATTTTTGAGAAACTATTGTAGGAAGTAACTTTCTAGCACAAAACTTTCTTGAAAGCAATGAAAAAATAGTGACAAAAAAGAAACTATAGTAAAGATCTAAAAAATAAATTAGTAAAAAAGATATCCCAAACCAAGCCTGGGATAGCTTTCTTCTTAGTTTCTAAAATAGTTTTTAGCACAAAAATTTATTGAACTTGAAATTATTGTACTGAACATTGTTTTAGATAGCATAAAGGAAGCTGTCCCAAACAAAACCTTAATTTATGTATTCTCCCCATTTGGGCTTTTTGGATTTGGAAATGGTTTGAGCCTTATCTGACTTTTATAGTTTCCTGAAACAGCGTAGTGTTTCTTTGAGGAGTTAGCCAATAATTGTTAACGACTTGGACTTCTGATTTGCTAATGCCACACTAAAAAATTAGAAACCATAGTCCAAAGATAGAAGAAATAAGAGGAAAACTTACAGGGAAATTCTATCTTGGCCCCCCTGCGAGCCATTG
>NW_021319315.1:1552965-1560318 GCF_001605985.2 Dendrobium catenatum | reverse complement strand
CGTGTCAAAAATTGACACCCCTACTCATTATCCTATTAATAGTTGTGGGAATCTTATAATAGCCAAATGGCTAAAGCCATCTGACTCTTATCTCAAATATCACAATCATATTATAATTTTCATATAATGAGTAACAATTCTCAAGTATATTTTCTTGAAATGTTGATTTCTAAAATGTAATAAAAAGAGAAATTTAAAGTAAAATATGCCATATAGTGTAAGCCTATTGAGTATTGATTAGACTAGTCTGAGAATCAATTTTCATTATAATTTTTATGCAAACTGTTAGAGATCTAATCTTCTATTAAAATATTTATAGTCTTTACTAGCTAGGATTTAATTTTATGTTTAATTTGTATCAATCAACACACTTAATAAGATCAAATTCGCATGATTTAGTGAACATCACTTAGACTTCGTTTGGGACAACTTTCTTACTGCTTTATTTTTCTGACTGCAATTACGTTTTTTAGTTTTCCATTGGTTATTCGTTGTTTTTTAAAAAAATTGTTTCAGAAAGCTGCTTTCTACAATAGCCTTAAGAAGTTACTTTCTCTACAAGAACTTTAGAAAATAGTAAGAAAGTTGTCCTAAACGAAGCATTGAGACAGCTTTCTAATACAAAAATTAAAAAATTTATACTAAAAAGTTGCTTTGAGGAGCAATAAGAAAGCTGCTCAAATGAAACCTTAATATATAAAAGATAGCCAAAATTTTTTGGAGCATGTCCTATGAAATATTAATTTACGATAAAAAAACATATATTATTATTCAAATGTTATTTCTTTTATTAATGTGATATCAAATATAAAAGACAAATATTTGATGTAAGCTTAATCACCGGATGGAAATAATGATTATTTAACTAATTATAATTGTTAGGGAATGAATCAGGGGAGATCAAAATTAAGCTGGATACATTGATAGTATCACTTGGGCTTTGTTTAGGATAACTTTTTTACTACTTCTTAAAGAAAATTTTGATTATAAAATTTTAAAAGTTTCTTTAAGAGACATTAAAAAAGTCATCCCGAACACAACCTTAATTGCTAAATCTACTTTTAATTTAAGAAATTAAGTTTATTTTTGAATGTCAGCATATTTGATAGGATAGTAAGGCTTCATTTGAGATGGTTTTTTTATTGGTTCTTAAAGCAAATTTTTAATGCAAAAATTAACTTTTTTATTTCAACAAAGCTGCTTTAAGAATTAATAAAAAAACCGTTCCAAACGAAGCCTAAATCTAAAATTCCACACATCTTAATAATCTTCTATTACTTTTACATGAGAGTTCCTTAAATAAGTCATCACTACACTCAAATAGATCAAAGTATCATCAAATAACATACATTAAGAGCTCGCTTAATCACATAAGAATATTAACTATAGAGGATAATCACCCTAAATATTGATTTATATCAACTTATTAATACATATAAAATTGTTACCGAGTGCAAAAATTTTAATGGAATCATCTTGAGACAAAATCAACTAGCAAGCAAATAAATTGCATCCACTCTTTGCTAGCAGTTACCCCAATCTCCTATTTTCTTGCAAGGGTTATGCTAATCACCTCATTTTTATGACAATTATCACTCTCTAGATTGATCTCTATTAATTCTCCAATATATTCATATTATATGACATGATTAATTAGCAAAAGAATACCATAAACAGCTCAAGATAAAGTAGAAAGCTTGCTAATTACTCACATGAGAAGAGTAAATATCGAACTCCCATGAGAATAATTAGTCAATCAATCCCCCTTCTCTCTCTCTCTCTCTCTCTCTCTCTCTCTCTCTCTCTCTCTCTATTTATATGGATAGAAATATAAATAGCTTGGAGCTATTCATTAGGAGGCAAATTAAAAGAGATTTGATAAACAAAGTCTTGTGAAGATCGAGATGGAAGCAAGCAGAGAAAGGAAGGGAGGAGATGAGGTACTGATGAGGAGTCTTCACATAGTTTACTTCTTAAGAAGGAAAGGGAAGATCGAGCAGCCTTACCTCATCACAGTTCACCACATCAACAACAACGACATTCACCTTCGAGGTGCATATTTTCTATGAATTCTATTGTGAAGAAATTGTTCCTATGGAGAATGGGAGAAAACTTACTGAAGTTAAAAGTAAGGAAAGTAGTGATAATAAAGCTCGCAGCTGGACACCATTTGTTTTGAAAGATTTTTTGAGCTGTAGAAAGGTGGGGATGAAGGACTTTATTGTGTGAGCTGTGAGCAATCATAATCAGAGTGGGGATAGAAAGAATAACAAGACCAGTACCTAGTTAATTTTTTTTTTTTTTTTGATATGTTAATGTTGAATAAGTTTAATTGAAATTAATAGAGAAAAGAAACTTTAAAGTATGGTTAGGATGACATAATTATCAATAATTGATGAATAATTAATAAATTATATTATTTTATTAGAAAATTATTAGTTTATTTTCTAATTTGAAAATCAACTTTTTAATTTGGCTGAATGTAGGAAGAAGTATGTAATATATAATGAACTATTATATGTACATATCTATAAGGAATATGTTGATCATCTTTGCAATTTATTTGAAAACAGAGAGAAACAAGGGAAAGAAGAGCTCCTGAGGTGATGAAAGATCAATTTTAGATGGCAACAATAGAGGAAAAGTGGCAGCAGCTGGGGAAAAAAGTAGGGATCGGCTAGTAGATCGTATAGTTAAAAGACTAAAAGACAAGCAATTACTGTAGAAGGAAACTATGTTAAAATATCTTGGTATCATGATGAGTTCGAATATTCTTATATTTGTTTTGAAATTAATGTTATATTCGAAAAGTTTGTATTGCATTAATCTAAGTTTTTTATAGTAGTGTAAGCAATTATTATGTTTAATGGATAGTTTTCTTGTAATTGAATAATTAGTGTAACTGCATTGTAATTGATTTGAAACTATTATAAATAAAATTTCAATGGCTCGCAGGGGGGCCAAGATAGAATTTCCCTGCACGTTCTCCTCTTATTTCATTTGTCTTTTGACTATGGTTTCAATTTTTGAAGTGTGGCATTGGGGTAATCTGGTCATTGCTCTTATGCCCTCTGCCAGAGGAGCGATCCCATTTCCTCCAGTCCCAAAGGAAATTCCCCTCCTCAACAACCGAAGCTAATTCCTTTAGATACTCGAAATCAAAGTAAAACCTAAAATCCTTACCATCTTCATTCTCTCCTCTAGAAGTTTAGCTCCCAGCAAGGCATATGTATTCGTCGGGATTGAATCCATTGACGGGGGTGTTGTATGAAATGAAGATAATGTATTAGCGAAAGATCTTGGAGGTGACGCGCTTGATTGCCGCCAGGATGGCGGGGTTGGAACAGTTGAGCGGGGTGTTTGGATCACAGGCCGTGGAGGTGGGGAAGTAGTTGTTGTTAAGGAGAGCTTCGCAGGCGTTGGGCGAAGAAGGGGTAGAGGCAATGAGATCTTCGCAGGTGGGCAGAAGAGAGTTGTCGGTTGTGAAAGTAGAGTTGGGAAGAGTGGCAGAGATGGATTTGGTAATGGCCTTGGATGTTTGGAACCATGGGTCAGGGGGTTGGTAAGTAACGACAATGACAGAGAAGACAAGGATGGAGACGACAAAGATAAAGAAACATAGGTTGTCGATGACCTTGACAACCTGTTGTCCCGTCGCCGGGAGCTCTGGCGAGGTGCCTCGACCGTCGACCTCCTTCATCTCGGGTGGTGAAAATAATGTTGATCTATAAATCCTCGAGGGGTCAGGGATAGGGTTCCCGTGAAGAAATGGAAGGGAGACAAGAGGATAGTGGCAGTGAGTGACAGCAGGGGTTGAGTTGGAGGCGTCGAAGTGACGGTTGTCGTGACAGGAACAATATGGATGTGGGCACCGATAGGTGAGTGCAGTAGGCTGTAGAGGTTCGATGAGTGAAGGCAGAGGTGGTCGGTGGAAATCTAGAAGATCAAAGGTGGATAGTGGTGTGGATCACAGGGTCGTTACAAGAACTTGGAGTGTAGGAGTGAGGCTATGAGGGTTGAGATATATATAAAGATTTTAAATAAAATAATTAATATATATTCTTAAAAAAATGAAATATTTTACCTAATTTATGTTTTACATGCTAGAAAGTTTAAGTTTGTTTGTTTTTGAATACTACACAAAAGTTTAACACGTGAAGCTGAAAGTGCTAGAGCTAGAGGATTTTTTACATGAAAAATCCATAAAGTGAAAAAGCTATGGGTATGGCCCAATTATAAAATTCAATATGCAATAAATGATACAAGAGCTCTCCTTTCTTCATGGTTAAAGAAGAGGAAAATTATAAAGATCATGCTTTCACATGGATGGACAATCTATATCCAATAACTTGACTTAGTTTTTTGGATACATATTATAAGAATAGATGTCCACTTGAGGACAAATATATCCAACAATAGATTCAAATCTTGTCGTTGGTGGCAATGATGATTGTCAATAGTGATAACTTGTGGTGATCGTCGAAGGTGATGGCTGTGAAATGCGAAGAATGAAGGTATATTGTTAAGTTTTTGGGATTGAAATACTTCGTAAATATGAAAATGCCGGACATAGTCAGATTGCTTCATAAAACGGTCCATTTTAATTCTTTCGATCATGGAACTTTCGTCAAGCGTTTAAATGTCTTAATGATGTCAGAATTGAGTGATCTTGGGCTCGTTAGATTCATCTCTTGAAGCCACTTGATTTATAAGCATGCATATTTGGAGATTATTGATTACTCAATTAATGCTTTAAATCTTCCAAATATGTTTTAGTCCTTAAGGTTTGAGCTCATTTGGACTCGGATTGGGCCGATTTTGGTGTCATTAGATTCGTCTTATCTTGACGTTCAGTTTGACTTTAAGGTTGCCGAGATTGGAATTTGGATGATCCAAAATTTAATTTTGAAATTTTTATCTCAATTATGTCTCGAGACTAGTGCCTGATCAACATGACTCTTGCTGACATATCATATACAATCATATTTTTAGATAAATAATATAATTGATAGTTATAATTAAAGTAATGTAGTTTATAGATTGTTATTAGGATTATTATATTATTAGGAGTCTTAATATTTATTTTTGGTTATAAATAAGCCTTTTTAAACCATCAAGAAATATGTGAGATTTCTTTCGAGGTTAGGCTCTTTTAGTCCTCATCATCCTACTAATAGTTGTGGGAATCTTATATTAGCCAAATGGCTAAAGCCATCGGCAGGGGCGGAACTGGCCTTTCAATTTAGTGGGGGGGGTGCAAAATTTTCATAAAAATGGATACAACAACAACAACAATATCAAGCTTTTTTCTCACTACGTGGGGTCGACAACATAAATGGATAAAATTAAAAAAATAAAATAAAATGAAGACATAATTCAAAGCAAAATTTTGTATTTCATTATAATAGATAAAATGAAAATTACAATAAATAAACAAGAAACAAAGCGACTAAAATTTGAAATGTTAACGGTGCATTGGATGTAATTAATTGTGCATTGGATGGCATTAGCTCCCAACTGATGAAACATAAAGGGCAATCCTCTCAATTCCCTCCTTTATCTTGATTATATAGGTAAGGAAATGAAAAATCAACTCGCAAGACATACCAGTTTCAATCTTATAAAGACAAAATATATTCAACAACAAAAGCCTTATTAATATACATGATACACAAAGCTCTACTTTTCAAAAAATTTAAGTTATATTCCTTATGAGACAAACTTAACAATGTTCCTTTAACATGCAAGAAACTGCTTCCCGTTGGTCTAAACAAGGAAAAAAATGAAATCCGTTATAGCATAAAAAAACTCAGCGCACTTTCCATTCCCATAATGGTCAATGGAAAATTTTTCAAATGTATCAGGGCCATATTACCCAAACACACCTCTCTTATAATTAAAATAAAAAAATTTAGGGGGGGGGGGGGGGGAAAAAGGGGGGGGGGGGGGGGGGTAATTGCCCCCCTGACATCAACTTGGTTCCGCCCCAGGCCATCGGGCTCTTATCACAAACATCTCAAATATATTATAATTTTCATATAATATTAGCTTTACTGAGTAACAATTCTTAAATATATTTTCTTGAAATGCCGATTTCTAAAATGTAATAAAAAGATAAATTGAAAGGAAAATATGTCATATAGCGTAATCCTATTGAGTGTCGATTAGAGTAGTATGAGAATCAATTTTTTGCTTTTCAAACTGCGATCACATTTTTTAGTTTGCCATTGGTTATTCGTTGCTTTCAAAAAAATATTGTTGTAGAAAGCTGCTTTCTACAACAGCTTTAAGAAGTTACTTTCTCTACAATAACTTTGCAAAATAGTAAGAAAGTTGTCCTATGCGAAGCATTGGGATAGCTTTCTAGTACAAAAATAAAAAATTTGTATTAAAAAGCTGCTTTGAGGAGCAATAAGAAAACGGTCTAAAAAGAAACCTTAACTTCTAATAGATAACCAAAAATTTTAGGTGCATGTCCTATGAAATATTAATTTACAATAAAAAATAACATCTATTATTATTCAAATGTTTTTATTTTATTAATGTGATATCAAGTATAAAAGGCGAATATTTGATGTAAGCTTAATCACCCGATGGAAATAATGATTATTTAACCAATTATAATTGTTATGGAATGAATCGAGGGAGATCAAAATTAGGCTGGATACATAATGATAGTATCTCTGGGCTTCGTTTGGGACTTTTTTTTTACTATTTCTTAAAGAAACTTTAAAGTACATAATTTTTAAGGTTGCTTTAAAAAGCACTAAGAATGTCGTCCCGAACACAATCTTAATTGTTAAATCTATTTTTAATTTAAGAAATTAAGTTTATTTTTGAATGTCAACAACTTAGTATTGTCGCATAAATGTTTTTTACAATTATTTAATAGGAGATTAAGTATTCATTTGAGACCGCTTTTTTACTTGTTTTTAAAGAAAATTTTTAATACAAAAATTAAAATTTTTATTCTAAAAAACTACTTTAAGAAGCAATAAAAAAGCCGTTCCAAATGAAGCCTAAATCTAAAATTCCACACATCTTAACAATCTTCTATTTTCTTTCATAAGAGTTTCATACATCAGTCATCACTCCACTCAAATAGATCAAAGTATCATCAAATAACATGTATCAAGAGCTCGCTAATTAATCATAGGAGAATATTAATTATAGGAGATAATAACCCTAAATATTAAATTCTATCAACTTATTAATACATTTAAAATTGTTCCCGAGCACAAAATTTTAATTGATTCATCTTGAGACTAAATTAACTTGCAAGCAAATAAATTGCATCCACCCTTTGCTAGGTGTTGTCCCAATCTCTTATTTTCTTGCAAGGGTTATACATAA